>NC_134085.1:72176191-72476191 GCF_000715075.1 Nicotiana tabacum
TTCAAACACTATTGATTGTCGATCCCTAGCAATAGCGCTAAAATTTGACGAGTTGCAAAACATACACTTAAATATGCTCGCTAGTCGAATATTGTTAATTAAAATATCGTATCCATTGGGATTGGAGTTAAACAGTATTATCGTAGTTTGTTGCTAGATTGCTATCCAAGATGATCAACAATTGACATTTTTATGATTAAGACTAAAATTAAATAAGAGTCTTACTATTAACTAGTGAAGATCAACGCAAGTAATGAGCAAAGAAGGTTATCAATTCGGAGAAAGTAGGGTTGATATGATAGGTGCAAGACAAATGTTTGGGATTTAACTCTAGATAATTTACTTCTAATGTTTAAGTGATTCTCTTAGATTCACTTGGTTATTAGTTAAATTGCTTAGTAGAAACTCCTCTCTCGATTATGTCTCAACCTTAAAAGATGAACCAATTTTACGTACGTGAAAATATGCAACAATCCATAGTGGATTGGTTTTTAGGAGAACCTCTCGCAATTATCCTCCTAACTAGGTTTAATCAACAAATCAACTAGCCTCTTCCGATTACTAAGAAGAATTAATGAATTCAACCAACAAAATATAATGCAATGATATCATAAGTTATGCCTATCTCGATTACTTGAACTAGTGAATATAGATGCAACGATTAAAACATCCAAACTATTCAATACATATGAACTGGAGTTAATTATCCACAAACAAGTATCAATACACTAAATCATCAAACCCTAAAGAGAACTACTCCATTGACAGGGAGAAATTAATCACAAATATGTTTAAGTTAATGGAAAACATAAACGATCCAAACTCTTGTATTTTGTGAGGATTGAATGATGAAATACTTGTGTTTTTGCCTCTCCACCTCCTCCTTAGCTTCCTTAGGTCTAAGATGTGTCCAAAGTCCTAAAAATAACGTTTTTACATGTATGTATACTAAGTAGGGTCAGCCCTAAATGAAACCACCTTCTACTAGCCGAAATTGTAAAATAGCTCTGGGAAAAATACATAGGCGCGCCGCATGGGGCGACGCGCCATGCGCTGTGGTAGTGGGGTTTATCAGGGATCTCAACAATTCAAAAGGCAGCAAAAATGTGAAGGCATGGCGCCCCACGTGTCGTGGGTGTGCAATATTCGCAGAGTCTGTCTTTTTCTTAACTTTTTGATATCGAAACGCGGTTGTCGACCCCCAAACGCGATCCTGTCTTAATCCTATGTGCTCTTACTCAGACTTCAAAGCTCCAAATAGCTCAAATTAGATCCATAACATCTATATCACTTGGAATCACTCCTACAATGCATAAAACACACAATTAGTGCAAAATAATAGCAATTGAAGCTCAAACTCAATTAAAGAGCAGTAAACTAGAGTGCAATAATCAACTAAAATACGAGATTATATCCTACCATCAGTAGGCCACATCTTCAACCCTCTCAAGTATCTCAAAAGGTCTGATATACCTATGGCTTAACTTGCCCTTTTTTCGAACCTCATAACACACTTCATGGGTGATGCCCGGAACAAGACTCGCTTCCCAAACATGAATGCAACGTCGCAAAGCTTCTGATCCACATTACTCTCTTGTCTAGATTAGTCTATACGATGCCGATCCTAAATCAATTTAACCTTTTCCAACTCATCCTAAATAAAGTTTGTATCCAATAGCCTAGTGTCACCCGCCCCAAACAACCCCATTGGGGACCGACACCATCTACCATTCAAAGCCTCATACGGAGCCATCTGAATGCTCGACTGGTAGCTATTGTTGTAGGCAAACTCCGCAAGCGGCAAGTGTTGATCACAAGAACCCCCAAACTCCATCACACATGCATGAAACATGTCTTCCAATATCTGAATAGTGCGCTCGGACTATCCGTCCATCTAAGGGTGAAATGTTGTACTTAACTCATCCCACATGCCTAACTCATATTGTACGGCTCTCCAGAACTGCGATGTAAACTGCGTCCCTTGCCAGAGATGATGGATACCGGCATGCCATGAAGCTTGACAATCCTGCAAATATAAACTCGAGTTAGCTTCTTAGAAGTATAAGTAGTCACCACATGAAAGAAATGAGCCAACTTGGTTAACATATCCACAATCACCCATACTGCATCGAACTTCCTTTGAGTCTATGGGAGCCCAACAACAAAATCCACAGTAACCCGCTCCCACTTCCACTCTAGAATCTCTAATCTATGAAGTAATCCACCTGGCCGCTAATGCTCATACTTCACCTGCTGACAGTTTTGGCACCGAGATACATACTCCACTATGTCCTTCTTCATTATCCTCCACCAATAGTGTTGCCTCAAGTCTTGATACATCTTTGCAGCACCCGGATGAATGGAGTACCACAAACTGTGATCCTCTAGGAGAATCAACTCACGAAAACCATCTACATTAGGAACACATTGTCTGCTCTGCATTCGCAATACACTGTCATCCCAAATAGTGACCTCCTTGGCATCAATGTTCAAAATCGTGTCCTTGAGGACAAGTAGATGGGGGTCATCATACTAACGCTCTCTAATACGATCAAAAAGATAAGACCGAGAAACCACACAAGCCAAAACTCGACTTGGCTACTAAACATCTAATCTAACAAAAAGGTTGGCCAAGGCCTGAAAATCCAATGCTAATGGCCTCTTCGCTGTCGGTAGATATGCTAAATTGATTAAGCTTTCTGCCTTGCAACTCAAGGCATCAACCACCACATTAACCTTCACGGGATGATACAGCATGATGATGTCATAGTCCTTAAGCAAGTCTAACCATCTCTGCTGATGCAAGTTATGATCATTATGTTTTAATTGTAGACTCCGGTGGTCGGTGTAGACCTCACAAGGGAAACCATAGAGATAGTGCCTCAAATCTTCAAGCCATGAACAATAGCTGCTAACTCATAGTCGTGGACATGATAGTTCTTGTCATGCACCTTCAGTTGTCTAGAAGAGTAGGCAATCGCTCTACCATCCTACATCAAAACCGTATTGAGACTAATACGCGACGCATCACAGCACACTGTATAAGACCCTGAATCCATAGGCAATATCAACACTGGCGATGTAGTCAAAGTAGTCTTGAGATTTTGAAAGCTCTCCTCACACTCCTCGGTCCACCTGAACGGAGCACCCTTCTGGTCAATCTTTCATAGGTGCAGCAATAGATGAGAAACCCTCTACGAATCGATGGTAATACCCCGCCAAACCAAGAAAACTCCGGATCTCCGTAGTTGAAGATGATCTGGGCCAACTCTGCACTACCTCAATCTTCTATATATGGTTATCGAAGAAGAATTAAGCTCGCGGAGATTAATAAAACAGAAAGTCTCATAGTACGTCGTCCTTTCCTGTCCGTGCGCCGGATCTACCTTGATCCCTTCACTTGACACTACATGGCTTAAGAATGCCAACGAATCAAGCCAGAATTTACACTTTGAAAAATTTGCATATAACTTTTATTCTCTCGAGGTATGGAGCACGACCCTCAAGTGATGCTCATGATTTTCCCAGTTCCGGGAGTACACCGGAATGTCATCAATAAACACAATGAAGAATAAGTCAAGATAGGGTAGAAATACACTGTTCATCAAGTGCATGAATGATGTTGGGGCATTGGTCAGCCCAAATGACACCATAAGGAACTTGTAATGACCATATCGAGTCTTGAAGTTAGTCTTCGAGATATCTGGCTCCTGAATCATCAAATGACGATAGCCTGAATGCAAGTCAATCTTCAAGAACACCCTGGCACCCTGTAGCTGATCAAACAGTTCATCAATGCATGGTAATGGATATTTATTCTTCGTTGTAACCTTGTTCGACTAGCAATAATCAATACATATGCGCATAGAAACATCGTTCTTCTTTACAAGCAAGACTAGAGCACCCCAAGGCAACACACTAGGTCGAATAAATACTTTATCAAGCAACTCTTGCAACTGCTCATTTAATTCTTTCAACTCTGTTGGGGCCATACGATTGGGTGGGATAGAAATGGGCTGATTGCCCGGTAACAAACCAATACCAAAATAGGCATCCCTGACGGGCGGCATGCCAGGAAAAACTACTAGAAATAAGTATGGATAATCCCTCACTATGGAAACTGACTCCACAGTAGGAGTATCAATACTAACATCGCTCACAAAGGCTATATAATCATTACACCCCTTCTTAAAAGTTCGCCGAGGCTTTAAAAATAAGATAACCCTACTAGGAACATAATCTAAAGCACCCCTCCACTCTATCTATGGTAACCCTGGCATAACCAGCATCATGGTCTTAGCGTGACAATCAAGAATTTCATGATAGGGTGACAACTAGTCCATGCCCAAAATTATATCTAAATCTACCATACTAAGCAACAATGGATTGGCTTTAGCCTCAAAACCACCAAAAACAACTATACACGACCGATACACAAGATCAACAACAATAGAATTTCCCACAGGTGTTGAAAAATAGGCAGGAAAACTCAAAGAATTACGGGATACACCCAAATATTGAGCAAAGTAAGATGACACATAGGAATAAGTGGAGCCTGGATCAAATAAGACTAAGCATCTCTATGACAGACCAAAATAATACCTGTGATGAGTGAGTCGGAGCAACTACCTTCATCCTCGTAGGAATAGCATAATATCTAGGCTGGTCTCCCCCTCTAAGGTGACCACTACCTGTCTGATCTCCACCTCTAGTTGGTTGTGTAGGTGAAGTGGCAACTGGTGCGGTAACCATGGCCTAAGGACCCGGTGGAATACACGGAGCCTAAGTAGTTTTTTAGGTGCACCCCTCGTGAGTCTTGCGTAATCCCTCACCATATGACGAGTGTCATCACACTAAAAACAAGCTCTTGGAGGACGTGGATGTTGTGTGTCTTGCTCGGGACTGATCGCTGAAAGCAACTAGCTTAGGAGGTGCACTAGACAATGGCAGTACATAATGGGAACCTAAGGTCTAGGAGTGGTCGGAATACCACTGGAAGCTAGAAGTGGTGAAGGAATAGGGCGACTCACATATCCCCTACCATGACGAGCTGCAACTGCGTATGAACACCACTATATGTGCCAGAATCTCGAGGCCTTTTGGCCTTCCTCTTCTCTCTCTCCCAGACCCACCTACCCTCCAATCTCTTAGTGATCTCCACTACTTGCTGGTATGCGATGTCTATCTCCAACTCTCGTGTCATGCTAAATCTGATACCAGTGTTGAGCCCCTCGATAAATCGACAATCTCGCTCTCTAGCAATAGCAACCAAGGCTAGTGCATGATTGGATAAATCACTGAACCGGACTGCATTCTTCGATACAGTCATAGAACCCTGGCGTAACTTTTCAAACTCCACGTTCCATGCATTCGTGAGACTCTAGGAAAAAAGTCCCACAAGAATATAACTGAGAATTGATCCCAAGTGAGCGAAGATACCTCGGTCGGATTACACAACTCATACGCTCGCCATCACTGATAGAGGTTCCCTTAAGCTGGAACATAGTGAAAACAACCCCATTAGACTCTACAATACCCATTGTACGAAGGATATGATGGAACTCCTCAAGAAAACCCTATGCATCCTATTTAAACCGCTGAAAGTAGGAGGGTGATACTTCTTGTATCTCTCGAGCATGAGCTGTTCCCCATTAGAAGCTGTTGGCCTAACCTCAGGTTGAAATGGGCAACCAGCTATACTAGTATAACCTCTGGGACATGGTCAACCTGGACCTGCTGCTCTAGAGTACTGGCGGCAGGAATCTGTGCTTCTCCCCCAGCCTGAGATATGGCAGGAGCTAGTGAATTCAACCCTACCTGAGTTAAATTGCCGAACATGCTCAGAAACTAGGCGAGAGTCTCCTGAAGTGTTAGGGCAGCAATAGGCATCTTAGGTGCCTGCTCTCTAACTGGAGCTACTGGTGGCTCCTCTATACCAGCTTGCGCAGGTGTTGTGGTTGCACCACATGGACGTCCTCGGCCTCTATCCCGGCCCCGGCCCTGACCCCTCACGGCTCTAGCAGGGGGCATGGGTGTCTGGTCATCCGATCCAAGTGTACATGTCCTCACCATCTGTGAGAGAATAGAAAGATAGAAATTTAGAATCCCGAAGTCAACAATTTTGCACGATAATGAATCAAATAAGCAGAGCTTTTCCTAACAGTTCCATGGCGTCTCGAAGATAAGTACAACCACCTTAACACTGATCCGCCATACTCTACTAAGACTACTTGTGACTCGTAACAACTATGAAACTAGAGTTTTGATACAAACTTTTCACGACCCCAAATCTCCCTCAGTACGATGTCGTGACGGCACCTAGTCTAAGACTAGATAAGCCAAACAAACATGCAGAATAACTGAATTAATGATAAATATAAGTCTCAAACTCAATAGTTGTATAAAACTAATGATACAACTCAGTGTATACAAATCCTGACACCCGGAGAAATACAAGTCACAAGATTTAAGTAGAAATACTGGATTATCCTATACATCATTGTTTACCCTAAAATCCAAGTAACAATTAAACTTGTATTATTGTTTTAAAGATATGATTTAATCCAATACTAATTGATAAACAAGGGATTAAAGGTATAAATTAAAGAGTGGAGCAAGTCAAACCAGTAAGCAAACAAGTCTCCACCTCGAGCTAAGGCAGCCTCGAGGTGGTTTAGCAAGAAAAATAAAATAATAAAGTAATTCTGATCAATACTAAGCAGAAAGTGATGTTTGTATATTCTCTTGTCAATGATTGATGCGTTACAAATGCTTGGGATCCCTTTTATATAGTAGGGGATTCCTAAATAAGGTACACTTCTAATTATACAATTGTAATTATACAATTGTCTAACCGCCTAGTAAGAATCCATTTTGGAATTCACGCCGTGATCTCAAGGACACTACGGGAATCTCGGTCTTTCTGTTACGAAACCATAACGACACTATCTCGAGGTTTGTCATGCTTGGCCTCGGTATTCATAAAGCACTTTAATCTTTGAATCTTGTACTCCGCCATCAGGCTCGAGCACGATCTATCTCGAACTTGTTCTCGGAGCAACCCCTCGAGTATAAGAAATCGAGCATACCTGATTTTGACTGTACACAGATAGTCCCCGCGTTTCTTAGAGTAAGACGATAAGAAATGATTTAAGCCTCAATTTTTTGGATCCCCTAATGATGATGTCATCCCCATGACGTATGCACTCAAAGTGACCGAACGTCCCGTTAGTTCCCTTCCCCAACATAATAAATGTTTACCAATGGTGGTCAGCCACTAGCGCCACCGAACCGTTGTCGTTCTACTATAAATACAAGGCCCCTTCTTCGAATTGAGAACTTTACTTCCATCTTTAAACCTCCTCTTAACTTCTCTAATATCTCTCTTCCTCTTCATTTCTTTCTCTCACCACCTGCTTCTTCCGCCCCTTTTAATGCTGAAAAACAACAAACTCCACCTCTTTTCGCTTTTCTAAACCTAAATCAATGGCTAAAATCTCTAAAATAGTTCCTCAAATAGAAAAAGCTTCCTCCACTTCTTCCCATACGACCGGTGACAAAGCGTGGGCCCTTCACGAGATCGTTCTGGGCACCTACATTATAAAGAAAGACTTCAAAGTTGAAAATCCCCCAGCAGTTCCCTGCCGATCCACCCTTCTTTCTGGCACATAGTGATCATGCTTCGCTATTTCTCCAGCAATGTCAAGGGGCTCGAGTTCACCCTCAGTCATCTCATCCAACTGTACCGGCCTCAACTTTTCCGAGGTTTGATCAAAATCCAATGCTGGTCGACCAAGTCCTTCTTTGCTAGCGATGACAAGGATAAAGATCGGGGCTGGATGAACTGGTTCATTCGAGTAAGGACCTGTGATATCATCCCTGATAAGAAATTGTCATTCCTAGAGGAGTAGAACCCTGACCGTAAGTGAAGTTGTTTCCCCAGTAATTCTATGTATTTCATTTATGAATTGCATGATGCGTTCATATTTTTGCAGCGGTCGCTTGGGTGACCCATGTGGTTCTCGACCTCGAAGGCTGGGTCCGAAAAGTAGCTGTGACCTCCTCATATGACGAATGCCGTTGGCGTGATTTTGCGAGGGGCAGATGGGAATCCAAATACCACGGTATGTTCTTCTTGTAACTTTTTGATGTTTTCCTCTTTATCGAAGATATTCCTTTTCTCATACCCAACTTTCATTTATGCAGGCATTAGAGATTCTCCGAAATAAGGTTGGCCCCTCCTAGGGAAGAGATAGAGTCTATGATTTAAAAATCAAGTAAAGATAATAAGTGGAAAAGGGTTTCGAAGCCCAAAGACCCCCAATATAAAAGGGGTCATACTCTAAGATGCAGGAGGAACCGCATTCATATCGATATAGACTCAATCCACCAACTAAATGATGAAGAAGAAGATGAGGGCGAATAATATGCGCTGGTTACCCGATCCAGGAAGCCAACCGAAGCCGCCAAACCCTCTGAACTGCAAACCTTGCCTCGTGGTGAGATTGCTCCGAAGAAAGACGCGGGAAAAGCCACTAAATCACCTGAGGTCGAGATTCTTTCTCGGCCTTCAACAAGTACACCAAAGGGGACAGGTTAAGAAGTCCCTAGGGCCGAACAGAGCACCCCGCGCGATTTGCCCGGGGCCATGAAAATAAGTCACTCTCCATCGTTACCGGCTTATTCTAAGGAGGCCATAAGGGAAGACTGGGCTCTAGGAACACTTGACATAAGCGGAGTCCCCGGTGAAGAAGATCCTTTTTGGGATTACTTTACTGGGGTTGATGATGCCGCCGACCTCAATGACACATCTACTCTCTTTGAAGAGGCTCAACGCCTTTTCTCTAAGGTAAGAATTAATTCTTATCGTTGCAAATTATTCTTCTCCCTTACTTTAACTGATATCTCTATTTTGGTGTTGGCATTTACTAGGTTTAGGGACATCCTGAGCCAATGTGAGGTCGAGCTCAAGAAGTCCTTAGATGAGAGGAAGGCCCTAAAGCTCCTTTGCAGCCAAAAGGAGAAGGAGCTCAAGGACCTTCAGGTAGACTTGGCCATGGCTCGCCAAAATAAGGCCGAGCTAGACAAGTAGGTAACTGTCATTTTGAAAGAGTATTATTTACTCGACCCAACTGTGGAGGCTAACACTTTAGTGTCTCGGCTGCCGCAAAAATTGGAGATTATTAGGCAGCTTCGAGGAGAAGTCAATCAGGTTAAGGCCAACTGCAAAAAGTGGAAGGAAAATATGGACCGCCTTGCTGCAGAGAAAGAAGCTGCACTAGCCAAACTGGCATCGACTGAGATCTAGCTCAGTGGTGATAAAGAGAAAAATTTGGCCCAAGCCAAAAGGATCAAAGAGCTCGAGGTCAAACATGCCAAAGCTGGGGCTGAGGTTGCTAAATCTAGGGCTGAGGTTGAGAAGATGAAGGCCACAGTTGATAAAGCCATTGCCCTTTACTTAAAGTATGTTGAGGCTACTCAATTGGAGCCGAGAGAACCTTCTGACCGGGAAAAACGGAGTAATTACTTGGCCAAGTGCCAATCTCGGAGGGAGACCCTAGAATAAATTCATGCTCGAGGTTTCGACCTCACTAAAGAGATAGCCCAACAAGGGCGCTTGAAGCCGATTCCAGATTTCTCATCTCCTCCCGTTGACAATGATGATGAAGGCAGCCAAGCCGAGTTCGACGATGAAGAGGGGCCCGAAGAGGAAGTTGCTCCCGAGGGAGAAACCAGCCCCGGCCATAGATAGGAATTTTCTTTCTCTTTTTGTATTTTTCTTTTTGTAAGACATTTTGTCGGGATCCTTGTACTTATCTCTTTTTAAATATATGAAATAAAAAATTTCTTTGAATCACTTCTCAATGTTTCTTGCCTTTCAAAATTCTTGCAATAATTTCATTCTTTGAACGATGTGTTAGAGTTTCTGTCTCGGACGATTTACTTGAAGTTGTCGTGGTCGAATACTATTTATTTGGGCTCGGGGTAACCGAATCCTTGGGTATTGGCCCTTCGAACAAGATCTTGAACCCTAAGTGCATTAGCCCTTAGGCTCTGTTAGATCGGGCCATTATGGCCTCTAAGAGATGGCTATTTTTTCCCATTTTTGATTTAAAGACTTAGTAAAAATTTCTTTATGCATTTTTTACCCATTGGGTTTTTTGAGGGTTTAGTGTCGATGGGAACCCTTTTGTTTTTTGTGCCTTCACACAAGTTTGTATTTGAATAATTCTATACCTGTTAAGGTTTTTCGAGGGCTGATTTTATCGAAGCCTTTTGATTATTTTGCCGAGTGTAGCTTTTATTAACCGGTTTTCAGCGAATTCGAAGGCCTGTTTTTATTGCGGTATTCGGACATCTCCGAGCCGCGTTATTTCGGCCGTAGCCTTTGGTATGGTCGTAGCTTTAGGTATGTGTCTTGGACTTGTTTCCCGATAATATTTCGAACTTGTTCGAAATGTTAGTCCCCGAGTGTGATGGCCTTGGCTTTTACATCGAGGGGTGCCTCTTTGAGGTCTTATAAATCCGAGTTTAGATAACTCTAATGTGTCTGACTGTCGATGACAGTCCCCGAGCATTTGAGGTTTATTTGTATTTTGGCCATTGAGCCTTTTCTCATAGAATCACAAGTATGGAGCTCGTATAGTAGCAAATTTCTTTGAGACGAAAAATGTTTGATATTGAAAGAATGATTCTTTAATTAATTCATACATGTGTACATGTTTTCCCATCGGGCTCGACTATTCCATATAGACACGGTTCATCCGGTTGTTTGGCCCATTACAAAGTTTTCTTATCGAGACCTTTTTTGGCATGAGGTATTTTTCTCGAAAATATAACCTCTGAGGGTGATGCCCCCCAGTATTTGTGGTTGATTGAAAAGAAGCCTTGGATAATGTTGAGTTCTCCTTAGGTAGCACATATTTGTTGTCTCGTTAAAGATCTCGCGGGAAAAACCCATTTGGAATGAAAATCGGACTAAGGGAAAAAGAGTTCAATGTTTGCTTTAAAACCTAAGATCTTCGTGTTAGAAGGTTTCCTCGACGCCTTGATCAAAAACTTGTAATAAGTTAGTATCGAATACAAATGGAAAAGGGAAATATTCATACCTTTGCAATAATATCGTTTCAGTGGTGACACGTTACAATTGTTTGGCAATTGTTCTCCTTCCATCATGCCAAGTTTGTAAGATGCCTTTCCGATGATACCAATGACTCGATATGGTCATCCCAATTTGGCCTAGTTTCCCTTCGTTTGGATCTCGAGTATTCAGGGTGACATTCCTAATAACTAAGTCCCCGATTCCGAAGTGGCGAAGGTTGGCCCTCCTATTGTAATATCTCTCTATTATTTGCTTTTGTGCAGCCATCCGAACAAGCCCAACCTCTCGTTTTTCATTCAATAAGTCGAGGCTAGTATTCATAGCCTCATGATTTGATTCCTCTATTGCATGCCGATATGTTACGCCCCACGATATTACGTCGATATTATGTCTCGCAGTATTATATTATGATGATGTTGGGCCTTGCAGTACTATATTACGATGATGTTACGCTTCGCAGTATTAAATGACGACAATGTTGCACCCTGTAGTATTGTACGTTGAGTTTGTCGCAAGGTAATTGACATCATTCCAAGGAAAAGATTATTTGGAGATTATAAGGATTATGCTATTTCAAACAAGCGATGAGTAAATTCATGAAGGTAAGAGGGGAAGCAAGGCAAAGAAAATAAATTTTTGTCCATATTTGGCATGTTCGGATAAAATACGACCGAGCGTTAATACCCGATATTTATGTACTAGTACCATACAAGATAGCATATGACCATGATAGTATGATATATATAAAAGGGTATATTAAAAATAAGTAGAATTTTAAGTAAATTGAGATAATTCTTAATTATGTGGGTAATTGATTAATTACTAGGTAACGGAACATCATATAATTAATTAATTAAGTGGATAATTATTGGATAAATATTACCCTCCTTATGGCAAGCCACCCTAAATATATGATTCATTAAGTCATAGGGATTATGTGGCAAGATAGAGGATATGTGGTTAAGCCACCACTTAAGGTGGGGCCCACATCAATTTTAATAAAAGGCATCTCTAACAAAGAGAGACCATATGTAACATAATATTTCCATGAAAATTTTCAGCAAGATTCTCTAAGTATCTTCAACAATAGTTCAAAGGCAAATTTCATCTTGGCAACGTGATATTTTTTTTCGCAATTCTAAGGAAGCCCGATGCAATCTTTCTCAAAAATATTATACGGATTTTTCCTTACTTTAGGTATGTTAAGGCTACCTCTTCTTTCTTTTGGCATGATCTATCTGACACAAACGAAATGAGCAAATGCGAAATTTCCATAAATGACTCTATTCATAGAAATACTAGAGATCCTTATATTTTTGACCCATGTGTCATATTATTATATCATCTGTTCATGGGTCTCAAAAATACATAAGTTGGTACATTTTATTTCATGATATTAATCAGATGCACAATGGTCTTATGATGTATCGAGAGATTTTATTAACGTATTTCATATGCATTTCATGCATTTATACATGCTCATTGGCCCATGACCAGATGTCGTTATATATGTGTATATATATGTATATGGGATATGGGAAATATTATGGAGTTATATACACACCACCACCCGATCAGAAAGATTATGGCGTTATATACGCATCATTACTTGATCAACTGGTATACGTTGATGATTTTTCCCACAGTGGCCGAGATGACATGATGAGATGCCCTCAGAGGCGTGATAATGTTACGAAACATGTACCTATGCACGACATGACATTCATACGCATATGCATGACAGTATAATTATTTCATAATTTACAGAGTTATCGAGATTTATAGGTTGATTTTGTCTGTTATGTACTTATTTATGTGCCTTACATACTCGGTACATTAATCGTACTGACGTATGTTGATACCCAATTTTTTTCCTATATATTTTTCATATGAAAAATACTTTCAAAATAGCATATGTATGCATATATAAGCATGTCCAAGTGTTTTATTATTTTTCCAATTTTTAAAGATTTTTAAATCAATTTATCGCCTTATTTTATTAGAAAAAACCAATAATTATTTCCCATAAATCATTATTGATAACTCCTTTATTTAATTCTCATATTTATACCAAAATATAGCTAAGGTAATTTTTTCTCATTTTTTATAAATTTATTTAGCATTTTAAAAATTAAATTGCATATAATTGCAATTTTAGCCTATTTTAAGATTTAATTGTGTTTATAATTACAAATTTGATTCCAGTATTTTTAATTTAATATATACATATTATTAATCGATTTAGTATCTTTAATTTCTTTCCAGAAATCATTTTACTATTTTTTTTAAAATAAAAAGGGAAAAAGTGGCTATTTAAATACTAGCCCTACCTATTTAAATTTTAGCCGAAATTGACCCCTCAATTAACCACAATTTCAATTTCAAATAGACCGGACCAATTCCTAAACTACCCGCCCCTGATCCAATTAAGTTTAACCCGTCCGGGCCCCATTAAATCCAAGTTGTTGATCAAAATAATCAACAACCACGAACCCTTCTTTTCTTTTTTAATCTACCAACACCTCTTTACACTAAATCAGTTCACCTAACCAACCTCCTCTGAACTCTCAAACTCTCTCGAACATTCCCAAACCCTAACCGCCTCTTAGCACCACCTCCACCTTGAAACCCACCGGAATCCATGGCTTCCCAGGCTATGGGAGTCTTATACTCACCTTCTCTTGCTCCAAAGGGCCTGATACCTGAAGATCCGAGGCCTGGCCTCGAAGGTTTGCACCCAGACCTCTGTCGATTCAAGGTTTCACGGCCATCTCCGACTTTACTCCGGCGTACCATGGTGGTTTGAGCCTGATTCCGACCTCTCCGACTCAGATCGGTGACCTTTCAAAGCCTATCTCACTTCTAGGGTTCTTTTGAAACCTTAACCTTTCGAGGGTTTCTCCGATTTCCTTAGATTCGTTGTGTATCTGTGCTCTCCTTGAATTTTCAAACGATTTTCCTAATGGTTCTTTCAAAAATTACTTTCA
Organism: Nicotiana tabacum; assembly: GCF_000715075.1. Classification (NCBI taxonomy): domain Eukaryota; kingdom Viridiplantae; phylum Streptophyta; class Magnoliopsida; order Solanales; family Solanaceae; genus Nicotiana; species Nicotiana tabacum. Next base: position 72,190,280 of record NC_134085.1, read on the forward strand.
AAACCGCTTCGTTTCCGATCTAGGGTTTTTTGAAAATGTTTAAGTGTTTCTCTCACTTTCTCTCCTTTGTCTTTTGTGTTTATTTGCCTCTACTGTGTTCTTATGTTTTCTTCTACCTTGTATGTTCTTCTATTGAGTTTTTACACTTCGTTCTTGTATGTTCTTTTACTGAGTTTTATATAATCCATGCTTGTAAGTTCTTCTACCATGTTTTCCATACTATGCTCTCCTATGCTTTTCTACTGTGTTCTTATATTTTTTGTCTTCTACTATGTTCCAACATGTTTCTCCTACTTTATTTTCCTACTAAGTTCTTAAGTTTCCTTATTTTCCTTCTATTAAGCCCTGTTTAAGTTTTTTCTGAAAAATCTCTTAAGCATGTTACTTTTACTGTTCCTATCAGTGTTTTTCTTTTAAGTTCTTCTACTATGTTCCTCATGTTACTTTGCTATCATGTTTTTCTCATGAGTTTCTGTTGATGAAAGAAGCATGCAAGAGGTTTCAACTATGAAACCTCTGAGCCTGTTTCAACTACTTGTCTTATCATCTCTGTACTCGATTCAATGTGGAAACCCTAGAATTTGGGGGTTTCGCCAAGCTTGATTATGTGATTTGATTGAACTTAGGGTTTATTTCAAAACCCCTAACTCTTTCAGACCCATTCCTTGCTTTCATATGACTCTGACCTTTTGCTAAACTTTTCTATACTAGATTTTCTACTGACTTTACAATGACACTACAGTTTTCCTTCATGCTTAACATGTTCGTATGCTCCTTATATATGATAGACTTCCTTTTAAAGTAGCTTTTGAATTTGTGATTAGTTCCTACTTACCTCTGAATATGGGTCTAATTGATTCCCTTTCCATTGTTTGCTGGTTTCCCTTAATTAAAATCCTTCTTCATCTTTTCTGACTTGGTTCATTCATACCAAATCTCAGACCTTGTGATTTACTGGATGTTAATTGATCTAACCTTATTCGCACAAACCGTGTATTTCAAAAACCTTGTCCTTAAATAACTTTTATGTATTCACCCCTAATTGCCTACTTTGCACAAAGTGTTTGATTATTTTCTTTCCTTAATTGGTTTATATCCATTTGAATCTGAATCCCTTAACTAAATGGAGTCTTGTAATTGATTGACAATCAGCTCTTCAATTATTTCTTACCTTATTTCTACTTGGTTTTTACACTATAAAGGGCACGGCCTTTCTTCACTACACTTAAGACTTCACAATTCACAATCTCTTCTGAACTCTTACTCACATAATAGAGCTATCTCTACTTGTCTACACTGAGGTTTTTACCAGACTACTGCATTTTTCTCTACTTGTTTCTTTGAAACTGGTATGTCCTAATTTCAAATTTCAACATCCCCACAATGTGTTTACTTACAGCTTTCTGCATCTAGGTCTACTTTACTACTTCTGCAGAGTTAAATACTTAAACTAGCATGTTGATTCCCTTTTGTTTGTTTCTGCTATGAATCCCTATTCCCTATTTCCCTTTATGTGCTTTGAGTTACTGTTTAAAACGTGGCAATATAAGTTATTGTCTATGAATTGAACTTGATCCCTTAGGGGATCCTAACCTCTAAACAATGTGTTCCTGTAGGCTTACGGGTGTGCCAGCATCTCCCATTGTTGGGTTATGCCCACCAGCCTACTTTTTACCTCTTGCAACTCCCTCATTCCCTATATCCCTATGTGTGTTGTTTCCCTTTCCCTTTCCCCTTTTCAGAATTCTGCACTTACACTATCTCTTAGTTCCTAAGTTCTGCCCCTCTCTTGTGAGATTTGCCTTCGGACCTTGAGTTCTCTCTGAACATGGACACCTGAGGTCTGGCCCTTCCACATTGCACTTTGTCTTGATATGGTGATACATTTGGGTGTAAGCACTTCCCGGAGTTCTTATGAAACTCTTAGAGAACTCTAACTCACCCAAGTGGGAGAAAGGCTTTGAAACATGATCTTTGGAGTTGGTTTACTTCATACTTCAGACAAGAAGTCTGAATCAGGCTCTCCTTGGTTGTAACTTTCAATTTCTGATGTATTTTTCTTTATTTTATTTGGACTTTAATGACTTCTAATAATTTTGGGGATGGTTAGTAAAAAGGGAAGGGTAACCTTTCATGTAAAAATGGGTAGATAACTTGCCTATAAGATACCTGCATTTTTCATATAGCTATTATGCCTATAAGATTTCTGCATTTTTCATATAGCTACCATGCCTATAAGATTTCTGTATTCTCATTTAGTCACCATGTCTATAAGATTTTCTGCATTCTCATTTAGTTACCACGTCTACAGGAACTTCAGCATTCTCATTTAGATACCATGACTATAGGGACTCTGCACTTTCATGTAGATATCGTGACTTCTGCATATGCGTGTAGAGAATATGTCTATAGGTTCTGAAAAGCAACTACAATTAGATGTCATGACTATAGGGTTTTTGCATTCTTATTGTGTCCAAAAGTTTTTTTTTAAAAAAATCAGCAACTCATAGAAAGCATGCCTATAGGAACTATCAACCAAGTCTGAAACGTTTCATTCGCTTATAAGTCTAAAACCAATAACAACAATGTCTAATGTCTGCAGAATTTATGATCTTTTGTCAAAACTCGTCTTTCCTGAATAACTGACAACCTTTTCTAAAATCAGTATACTTCATTTTTTCTGAAATCAGTACATATCATGCCTATAGGTTTTCGTCTAACACTTAGACAAGACATAGGACAGTTTATAAACTGAATCAGATTTTATTAACTACAACTAGTAGAAGCAGGCCTGATTCGGGCTTCTTATCTGAAATATGTAATAAATCAGTCTGCTCCAACTTTTAAGTTTAATCAGACCCTAATCAGTACATGTAAGACATGCTAAACTATATGCTTTCTTTGATTTAAGAAGGTCTGTTTGAGCCTTATTTGTTTATGTGTTTCCTTATACTTGCTATATATATGTTTTGTTTGTCGTCTTAGTATTTTTAAATTAGAAACCACAAATAAGCCCAACTTCTCCTCCCTTTTAGTAATAGTAGTCCCAAGTACCTCCGGGGCTGATAGGATTGGGGCGGGTAATAGCATACAGTAAGTAAACGAGACCATTCCACACTTTAATACCTTGACTGGGTGAAAAAGGGTAGATATGGATATGATGACCACGTGACAACATCACGTGTAGCCCCTCACTGAGGAGTGATTACTGGGTGTTATGTGGGGTGATCCATATTATTAATAAACCTAGGACACCCCCCCCCCTCCTTTATTTTTCTTTGTTTCTTTTAAATCTTTTTAAACCATTTCTTTTAAGGAAATCAACTCTTAGTTCCTTTTTCTTATTTTGTAACCACTACGTGAAAATCCCCTCTTATTTGAAGCCTTTATTGCCTATGTGTTATTTGCACTAAAGTCACAACAATAGCTTGGCCGGGAACTACACTAGTGGATCTTGAGGGGTGCCTAACACCTTCCCCTTGAGATAACTTCAAGCCCTTACTCAATCTCTGGTTTTCTAAATCAAACCCTTCTTAGTGTCCTAATGCACGTTCATCATTAGGTGGCGATTATTCAATTCAAACCTAATTCCCAAAAGGGAACGAGTTGTCCTCCCAAATGTCACAAACCTCGAGTTCGCGATAAAAAGGGGGCGCGACAGCGTGGCGATTCTGTTGGGGATATCTTTTAGGCTTTTACCATTTCAAGCTATTACTGTGACTTTACATTTCTTATGTGCTTTATTTGTTTAATGCCTTTAAGCATTTAATTCCCTCTTCTACTGCAAAACTAACTTGCCTCTTGTTTCTTTCCCTTTTTTCTTCCACTGCTTTCCTTTACTGCACTGCTTTATTACTATTTTAAATTATTGTAATTATTACTTTATGAACATGCAAATACGTGAAAACTTTTTTTAGTTATTGCATAAGCATGTTTTCAACATCATATTCCACTCGTGCCAAACAAATACCATAGCAACACTTATAATGAGTGGTTGTGCTCTTCCGATATTATCACCCTTTAAATCCCGCAAAGGCGTATTTGCGGTAAAACCAGTCGATCAACGGTGTAGTTGATGATTCCGTGCCTTTCCCCCTTGAGTTGTCCGCTCAAGGGTACCAGTCTAAAACACCATAGAAAACGTACTCTGTTTAATTGTGCATGCATCATGGTCAAACCTAGCCGAGTCAATTATGTTGTCCGCATAATGACTCTTTAAGATAGCCTTGTCCAAAGTCCACTGGGTTTCCCTAATGCCCAAACAGACATTACGACATTCTGTGATTTTATTTGGAGAACTAAATGCTTCATGCTAATTGTTGATGTTAAATAGTCGAGTCTGGTGGGGGTAGGGTCTTAACCCTTTTGTTTTGCAAAAAATGAAGAACGAGGTCCCTGACTTTGGTATGGTTAGCATACCCTCAATCCTGCTAGACTAGTGGAGGAGTCTTCCATCAAATGACCGAATCAATGAGTGGAAATAGATGGCTGCCAAAGCTAGCAAAAAGTTTGAATATCTAGAGTACAGTCTGCTGGAATTAGAAGGGAAAGTGAGGAAGAGAGTCACTGACTGCCAGAACGCTAAAGGAAATGAAGGAGAACACATGGCAAAGGCATTTCTACTGGTGAATCTATGCGAGCTGGAGGATTTGATTAATGAGAGCATTCAACTTGAGGAAGGTCCTGCTTGATAAGAGTTTGTTCTTTTGCTTTTAAAAAAATGTAATAAGGCCAATGGCCACTAGTGACATTTTATTTAGTGTCGTTTTGGGACTCATCTACTTTTATCAATAAAATCATGCATTTAGCATTCTAAGTTCTCCAAATCAATTTGTCGCTAGGCCTACCTCGGGCACAAAGAGGCTCCCAAATTAGGACACGATTTACATTCTTACACTATGTGTTTAAATATCGCAACATCTTTTCCTTATAATCCTCACTATCTTGTTACCTTTTGTTTTATTTTTTGTTTTCATTCCCCTCCCCAAAGGTTAGTTCGTGCACTCTGGCATCGTCCTCATATTCCACAAGATCAAAGGGCCCTCCACCCACTCCTCCTCCTAGTCCTATCAGAAGCAGGAACAAAGGAACGATGGAAGATTTGAGCAACACCAGAAAGGAAAACTCAACTGAACAGGTAGAGGTCACTCATGGTGCTCAGGTCTCCAAAGAAAGTGCGTCCCAACTCGAGCAAATGCTGCTGAAATTTCAAGAACTTGATCAGGTTCGGAATCTGGCGAATCTGTCATTTTCCCTCACCACTCCCAACATTAATTTCCCGAATGCTCAGAACCCCACACCTCCATAAAATATCCCAAAGCCACGAAACCACCCCGCTCCTCACCACCACTGCAATACTTGCCACACATCCAACATTACTCCACTGCTTATCCCTAAACCTTTGAATTCCACAAATGACCATTTCCACGCTTATCATAACACCCCCATCTACATGGAAACCATGCCACACTCAACCCAACCTGTCTCAAGCACACCCGAGTCTGATGATAAAGACTCACTCATCAGGAGTCTGGCAGAAGAGCTTAAGAAGTTTACTAGCCGAATTTAGGGCGTCGAAGGAAGTAAGGGGATTGAAGTAATGAACTATGAAGATCTTTGCATACAACCGGATGTCAAACTACCTGAGGGGTACAAACCTCCTAAGTTCGAAATGTTTGATGGTACAGGGGATCCAAGAGTCCACTTGAGAACATACTGTGACAAGCTGGTCGGAGTAGGGTAAGACGAAAGGATTCGCATGAAGTTTTCATAAGGAGTCTGAAGGGAGATGACCTATCTTGGTACATTAGCCCAAACCCGAAGAAATGGCCGAACTGGGTAAGTATGGTGTCTGAATTTTTCGACAGGCTCAGGTTCAACACAAAAAATGCACCAGATGTGTTCTACATTCAGAACTTAAAGAAGAAGCCCACGGAAACTTTCCGCAAGTATTCCACTCCCTGGAGATCAGAAACTGCTAAGGTCAGACCTACTTTAGAAGAAGAACAAATGAACAAGTTTTTCGTCCGGGCTCAAGACCCGTAGTACTATGAAAGGCTGATGTTAATTGAGAGTCGAAAATTTTCCGACATTATCAAGCTAGGGGAAAGGATTGAGGAAAGCATCAAAAGAGGTATGGTTACAAACTTTGAAGCTTTGCAAGCTACCCATAAGGCTTTACAGTTTGGTGGTACGTCCAAGAAAAGGGACGTAGGCACCGTAATGGTTGCACAAAGAGCGAAATCGCCTATCAAATACCAAGCTTATCTGATACCTCTACTCACATATCAGCCTGCCCTGAATTACCAAGCACCCCCACCCTCTTACCAAACTCCACCACCTACTTACCAATCACCCCCACCTCCCACATATCAACCTACTTCACCCAGATATTCCCAGCCCGCACATGTCTACCAAGCCTACAATGCTCAGCCATCCCACTATCAATCACCTCCCACGCATCAAAACTTTCCTAGACCTCGACCAAATTTCGACCGCAGACCCCCCAAATAATATACCGCCATTGCTGAACCGATTGACCAGTTGTACGAAAGGCTCAAAGCTGCTGGTTATGTCACCTCTATCCCTGCTATAACCCATGAAAACCCTTCTCAGTGGGTCAATCCAAATAAATCATGTGCATACCATTCCGTCATAAAGGGACATACCATTGATGAATGTCGCTCCCTAAAAGATAAGATCCAGACTCTGATTCATAACAAGATAATTGTAGCAAATGATCCTACTCTGAATGTCCGCAACAACCCTCTGCTGGACCATAAGGGTGGAGGTGTTCACATGATTGAAATAGAGGATCACTGGGATCCCAAAGGATCGATCAGTTTAATCACAGAAGGTGACGAACCAAAGAAGCCGATAGTCCCCCTCAATCCGATCGTCGTACAGACTCAGCCTTCTGGGGATGCAAGATAAACATGTCTGTACCACTAGAATTTGAAGTGCCACCCCCCACAAAGATGCCAACACCAATTGAGGTCGAGTTTGGGTCTCCAGCAAATGCACTCGCACCATTTGAAGTTGCGATTTTGCCCTCAAAAACACATACTCCGTTTGGAGTAAAGGTGCCCATCCCAGTAGCAATGTCGGCCGTAACACCGTTCCATACGAATTCCATACCTTGGGATTACACAGCCAAGGCGAGAAGGAAAGGGAAAGCTAAATTCGGGGAAACAGTTGCGACACGGGGTATGATAAGAACCGACAGGGTTTATACTAGGGAGCATTTAGCTGAGTCGAGTAAGCAGGCCTCTGGTCGGCCGACCATTAATGAAACTGGGCCCGATGATATCTGGAGAAAGATACAAGCCAAGGAATACTCAGTCATTGAGCAGCTGAACAAAATACCGGCGCAGATTTCTATCCTAACTTTGCTGCAAAGTTCCGATGCACATAAGAATGCCTTGTTTAAGGTGCTGAGTGAGGTATATGTACCATGCAACATCACCGGAGGAGAAATGGCAAACATGGTAGGGCAGGTATTGGAAAGTCACAAGATCACTTTTCATGAAGATGAGCTGCCACCAGAATGGTTGAGTCATAACAAAGCGTTGCACATCACCGTGCAATGCGAAGAATATTTTATCACTAGGGTCCTGATTGATGGAGGGTCCAGCCTCAATATTTGTCCATTGGTAACACTCAGAACATTGGGAAAGGGTCTGCATGAGATCAAAGACGGGGCCATCAATGTCAAAGCTTTTGACGGTTCCCAAAGGTCCACCATTAGGGAAATCAGCCTATGTTTGTAAATAGGGCCTACTTGGTTCGATGTCAATTTCCAAGTAATAGATTTGCCAACATCTTACAACTTGTTATTGGGACGGCCATGGATTCATGCCGCTGGGGCTGTAGCATCAACACTACATCAGGTAGTGAAGTTTGAATGGAATCACCAAGAGGTGATCATTCACGGCGATGGTAGAAATCCCATATACAGTCGCCAGACCATCCCAGCGATCGGAGGAAGAAGAAAGATAGGCGGGGAAACTTATCACCATATCGAGCAAGTCAACGCCGTTGACAAAGACAAATGGTGGGACAACAAAATTGAAAGAATATTGAACTGGAGCGGATATGAGCCTTGCTAGGGACTTGGCAAGAACCTCCAAGGAATTGCCAAGCCGATCAAACTGAAGAAACATGGAACCACTTTCGGTCTGGGATGCGAGTGTACTTGGGAGGAATTCAACAACTGGTCACCACCATGGCGCGGCCCATACTACCCAGAGCAGCCAATACCACATATGGAGCAGACCTTCCAGCCGGCCGATGTTATCTATGGGTCGGAAAAAGAGGAGGCACTAGCAGTAGTGAGAAATTTGTTCATAGAAGAAGATGACATGGATTGTTATGTCATTTTCGAGGATGAGGGGGAGGAAGGCCCTTCCATACAGGCCGTAAGCCGAGGAGCACACCTCAACAATTGGACCATCAGAACCACCAGAGCTCCGAAAGCCTCAGGGTAGCAAGGCTGAACAAAGCATCATGCACTATCTTTTATTTTTACTAGTTGATTTTCCTTTCGCATTTTTGAATTTTCGCAATAAGATCTTCCAATATTCAAAACAGTTATGAAATTTATCAAAGCACTTCAGTTTCCTTACAAATCTTACTATTATTATTTTCTCTCGTTACTTTACTTATACAGCATTACTATTACCTATCTTGATGAACCAATAGCTGTGACATGCAACAAGACAACGTAACAAGAGGACATAAATTCAGAGGAAGATGATATACCGAAAGAGATTGTTAAAGAGGTTGAAAATTTTGAGAACAGACCTAAGTCCAACCTGGACAAGACTGAGATTGTTAACCTGGGAGATGCATAAAATATCAAAGAGACTCGGATCAGCGTTCATTTGTCACCGTTAGAAAAGGAAGAATACACAGAATTTCTGAAGGAATATGAGGACATATTAGCCTGGTCATATGATGACATGACTGGTTTGAGCACATCTACTGTGGCCCACAAACTGCCAACTGATCCGACATGTCCACCGGTAAAGCAGAAGCTCAGAAAGTTTTAACCCGACATAAGTCTGAAAATCAAGGAAGAAGTCACTAAGCAGGTCAAAGCTAAGGTCCTGAGGGTAGTAGAATATCTGACATGGTTAGCCAATATTGTGCCGGTGCCAAAGAAGGATGGGAAGGTCAGAGTCTGTGTCAACTACCGGGATCTCAATCGGGCCAGTCCAAAGGACAACTTCCCCTTGCCGAACATACACATCCTGATCGACAATTGCGCCAAGCATGAGTTGCAATCATTTGTAAATTGCTTCACTGGATATCAGTAGATTTGGATGGACGAAGAAAATGCTGAGAAAATGGATTTCATTACGTCGTGGGGGATGTACTGCTACAAGATGATGCCATTCGGGTTAAAGAATGCAGGGACCACCTACATGAGGGCCATGACTACTATCTTCCATGATATGATACATAAGGAGATTGAGGTGTATGTAGATGATGTCATCATAAAGTACAAGAAAGCCACTAACTACATGGAAGATTTGAGGAAATTCTTCAACAGACTGAGAAGATACAACCTGAAATGGAATCTCGCGAAATGTGCATTTGGGGTTCCTGCCGGAAAACTACTTGGGTTCATTGTGAGTCGCGGAGGGATAGAACTGGATCCATCTAAGGTCAAAGCTATGTAAGAACTGTTACCACAAAGAACAAGAAGGACGTAATGAGCTTCCTGGGAAGACTTAACTACATCAGCCGATTCATAGCACAATCTACGGTCATCTATGACCGATCTTAAAGATGTTGAAGAATGACGCTGCTACCACATGGACTGATGATTGCTAAAGAACTTTCGACAGAATCAAGGAATATATATCGACACACCAGTCTTAGTTCCGCCTGAGCCGGGTAGACCTCTATTACTCTACCTTGTAGTATTGGATGGAGCGTTCGATTGTGTTCTGGGGCAGCATGATGAAATAGGGAGAAAGGAGCAAGCCATCTATTACCTAAGTAAGAAGTTCACCCCATACGAGGCTCGATATTCTTTGTTAGAGCGTACTTGTTGTGCTTTGACTTGGGTAGCTCAGAAGTTAAGGCACTACGTCTGTGCCTATACTAAATATCTCATATCATGAATGGATCCCTTCAAGTACATCTTTCAGAAGCCCATGCCCACTGGCTAGCTGGCCAAGTGGCAAATCCTGTTGAGTGAATTTAACATTGTTTACGTGACTCAGAAAGCAATCAAAAGGACAGGCACTAGCAGATTACCTTGCTGAAAATCCTGTGGATGGAGAGTACAAACCCCTGAAAACATATTTTCCTGATGAAGAGATATCATTCATAGGAGAAGACATTGCAGAATCCTATGATGTTGGAGAATGTTTTTCGATGGAGAAGCAAATTTCAAAGGAGTTGGCATAGGAACAGTCCTAGTATCAGAAATCGGTCAGCATTATCCAATATCTGCTAAGCTTAGGTTCCCGTGCACCAACAACATGGCCGACTACGAAGCCTGCATCTTAGGGCTCAAGATGGTCATTGACCTGAACATCCAAGAGTTTCTAGTAATTGGGGATTCAGACTTGCTTATACATCAGGTCCGAGAAGAATGGGCGACCAAGAAACCCAAGATACTCCCTTATCTACATCATGTGCAGGAGTTGAGAAAGAGGTTCACAAAGACAGAATTCCAGCATGTTCCCAAGGTCTAAAATGTATTCGCCGATGCACTGGCTACCCTATCATCCATGATACAACATCCAAATAAGAATTTCATTGATCCCATTTTGGTAAAGATCTATGATCAGCCCGCTTACTGTGCTCATGTCGAAGAAGAAGCAGATGGAAAGCCTTGGTTTCATGATATCATGGAATACTTGGCAAAAGGAGAATACCCAAAACTGGGAAATGCTATTCAGAAGCGCACGCTTTGGAGGTTATCCAACAATTTCTTTCACAGGGGAGGAATCATGTACAGGAGGACTCCTTATTTGGGATTACTAAGGTGTGTCGACGTAAAGGAAGCATCCAGGCTATTAGAGGAAATTCATGCAGGGACCTGCGGTCCACATATGAATGGCTTTGTTTTAGCAAAGAAAATACTCTGAGCTGGTTACTTTTGGATAAATATGGAAACAAACTGCATCCAGTATGTCTGAAAGTGCCACCGCTTCCAAATACATGCAGACATGATAAAGGTGCCTCCAAATGAGCTTAATGCAACAAGATCATCATGGTCGTTCGCCGCCTGGGGAATGGATGTTATTGGACCAATCGAACCCACCGCATCAAACAGGCACAAGTTTATCCTAGTAGTGATTGATTATTTTACCAAATTGGTTGAAGAAGCATCTTAAAAGGCAGTGACTAAGAAAGTCGTGGCAGATTTCGTCCACGACCGTATCATATGTCGGTTCGGAATTCCAGAGTCAATCATTACTAATAATGGCTCCAACCTCAACAGTGATTTGATGAAATCCATGTGGGAAACCTTCAAGATCAAACACAAGAATTCTATAGCTTACAAACCTCAGATGAATGGAGCCGTAGAGGTTGCCAACAAGAATATCAAAAAGATACTAAGGAAAATGATAGAGAAGAATAAGCAGTGGCACGAGAAGCTCTCATCTGCTTTATTGGGATACCGCACCACAGTCTGCACATCGACAGGAGAAACCCCCTATATGCTGGTCTACAGTATAGAGGTAGTCATTCCCACCGAGGTGGAAATTCCCTCATTAAGAATCATACAGGAAGCAAAGCTCGACGATGCAGAATGGGTGAAGAGTCATTACGAGCAACTAGCTCTTATAGACGGAAAGACAATGAATGCAACGTGCCACGGTCAGCTCTATCAGAACAGAATGTCCAGAGCCTTCAACAAAAGAGTCAAGCCTAGACAATTCAAACCGGGGCAGCTGGTATTAAAGAAAATGTTTCCGCATCAAGATGAAGCCAAAGGAAAATTCTCCCCCAACTGGAAAGTTCCGTACGTGGTTCACCAGGTTCTGACAGGAGGAGCCCTCATACTTGTAAAAATGGATGGAGAAGTTTGGCCAAAGCCGATCAATTTAGACGCAGTTGAGCGATACTATGTGTAATCTTTATGCTTTCCTTATATGATGTAATTTGAACTACGCCTGACCTGATTCCCGTTTAAGAGGGAATACATAGGCAGCCCTATGGGTTCGGTCACAATTCAATAAAATTTTCATTTCCCCCGCTATCGAAAACTAGGGCAGAATTTTGAGGAGAACCCTCAAAATTCCGAAGTCGATTCCATCCATTTATCATTAACAATTGTCAGAAGAAACAGCCTAGTAAACTGGGGCAGAATTTTAAGAAGGACCCTAAATATTTCGGAGCAAGAAAAGTTGCAATGTCTTGAACCACGTCGCAGTCGTCGGTTCATCTAAAGAAAACTATTCTTAATTATGTACTTATGTTATGCTTTTACTAAATCATGCATGTTTATTACTAAAATTTCCTTGTTTAGCAACGCCACCCTGGTGATATATACGGTATCGCCGGATCAAAGCCGAGCAGGTCAAGCAAAGCCAGCGGGGATACGAACTAACCTTTTCCCCTTTACAAACTCACGATTTTTCTTTGGATGCATTAACTCGAGTTGCAAAATCATCAAATATACTATATGCTCACTCACAAAGTTCAGGAATACAACTCTCCGAACTGTTGCACTTGCTCGCAACTGCTATCTGCACAACAATGTCCCCAGCAGGCACAATATCCCCAACAATCACGATACCGCAATCCGTTATAAGCTAAGAATACCCTATTGCCATTTGCCATTTTTACTTCTTGCATAAGGCTACCATTCTGCCTTCTGAGGTTAAGCTCTACCTCCATCTGCATTCTCTGCATTGCATAAGGCTACCATTCTGCCTTTCGAGACTAAGCTCTATCTCCATCGACATTCTCTGTACTGCATAAGGCTACCATTCTTCCTTCGAGGTTAAGCTCTACCTCCATTTTCCTTCTCTGCATTGCATAAGGCTGCCATTCTGCCTTCTGAGGTTAAGCTCTACCTCAATCTACATTCTCTGCATTGCATAAGGCTACCATTCAAGAAGTAAAAATGGCTAACTCACGCATGTTTGCTATCTGCTCGCAAATAACCTCTACCATTCAGATGAAGGTAGAGGTTAAGCTCTGGCTCTATCTGCATTCTCTGCATTGCATAAGGCTACCATTCTGCCTTCCGAGGTTAAGCTCTACCTTCATCTGCATTCTCTGCATTGCATAAGGCTACCATTCTGCCTTCGAGGTTAAGCTCTACCTCCATTTTCCTTCTCTGCATTGCATAAGGCTGCCATTCTGCCTTCTGAGGTTAAGCTCTACCTCAATCTACATTCTCTGCATTGCATAAGGCTACCATTCTTCCTTCCGATGTTAAGCTTTACCTCCATCTGCATTCTCTGCATTGCATAAGGCTACCATTCTGCCTTCCGAGACTAAGCTCTTCCTCCATCTGCATTCTCGTCATTGCTTAAGGCTACCATTCTGCCTTTCGAGGTTAAGCTCTACCTCCATCTACATTCTCTGCATTGCATAAGGCTACCATTCTGCCTTCCGAGACTAAGCTTTGTCTCCATCTGCATTGCATAAGGCTACCATTCTGCCTTCCAAGGTTAAACTCTACCTCCATCTGCATTCTCTGCATTGCATAAGGCTACGATTTTGCCTTATGAGACTAAGCTCTGCCTCCATCTGCATTCTCTATATTTCATAAGGCTACCATTCTGCCTTCCGAGGTTAAGCTCTACCTCCATCTGCATTCTCTGCATTGCATAAGGCTACCATTCTGCCTTTCGAGACTAAGCTCTATCTCCATCGACATTCTTTGTACTGCATAAGGCTACTATTCTGCCTTCCGAGGTTAAGTTCTACCTCCATCTGCATTCTCTGCATTGCATAAGGCTACCATTCTGCCTTTTGAGACTAAGCTCTGGCTCTATCTGCATTCTCTGCATTGCATAAGGCTACCATTCTGCCTTCCGAGGTTAAGCTCTACCTTCATCTGCATTCTCTGCATTGCATAAGGCTACCATTCTGCCTTCGAGGTTAAGCTCTACCTCCATTTTCCTTCTCTGCATTGCATAAGGCTGCCATTCTGCCTTCTGAGGTTAAGCTCTACCTCAATCTACATTCTCTGCATTGCATAAGGCTACCATTCTTCCTTCCAAGGTTAAGCTTTACCTCCATCTGCATTCTCTGCATTGCATAAGGCTACCATTCTGCCTTCTGAGGTTAAGCTCTACCTCTATCTTGCATGACTGAAAGATCGCCACTTCATTTACATCTTGCATGGATGAAAGATCGCCACTTCATTTACATCTTGCATGGCTGAAAGATCGCCACTATATTTACATCTTGCATGGCTGAAATATTGCCACTTTATTTACATCTTGCATGGCTGAAAGATTGCCACTTAATTTACATCATGTATGGCTGAAAGATCGCCACATCATTTACATCTTACATCAGCTGAAAGATCACCACTTCATTTACATCTTGCATCGGCTGAAAGATCGCCACTTTATTTACATTTGCACTGGCTGAAAGATCGCCACCTTATTTATATTTGCACTAGCTGAAAGATCACCACCTACTGCATCTCATAGTCTGAAAGATCGCCAAATCATCCAAAGGCATCATTGTTCGGAGGCATCATTCTCATGGCCCGAGAGCACCATTTCATGGCCTAAGGAGCTCTTTTATCTTTTGCATATCATTATTCAAAGACGTCATAGTTCAGAGGCATCATTCTCATGGCTCGAGAGCACCATTACATGGATTGGGAATCCTTATTATACGTTTCATGGCACAGGACGTCATGGTCTGAGGATGCCATCCTAACCGTCCAAAGACAACATTTCATGGTTCGATGGGAACTTGCATCATGTTTAAATTTCCACACAATACATTGTTTATTAGCAGGTAAACCGACGAGAAATGGCTGTCTCAGCAGGAGCGATCCCCCTCCAGTTCCTGCAGCCCCATTAGGTCTTAACCTTCCAGCCCAACTTAAACATTGCGTCCGTTCTTGGAAAACCTCCATAAGCATATTCCGCTGACAGATCCTGAACTACATATGGCATGATTCCTATAATATCGGGGATATGTAGGCATCTCAGGAGCCATATCTCGGTCAAATTCTTCAAACCATTCCGTTCGGTCAAAATTGGGCATCATATCTTTACCCGATAACTCTTTCATCCTTTCCGGGTAAAGAGGGGCAGCTGTTGATACCCAAATTTTTCCCTATATATTTTTCATATGCAAAATACTTTCAAAATAGCATACATATGCATATATAAGAATGTCCAAGTGTTTTATTATTTTCCAATTTTTAAAAGATTTTTAAATCAATTTATCACCTTGTTTTATCAGAAAAAAACAATAATTATTTCCCAAATTATCATTTTTGGTAACTCCTTTATTGAATTCTCATATTTATACCAAAATATAGCTAAGGTAATTTTTGCACATTTTTTACAAATTTATTTAGCATTAAAGTTAAATTGCATATAATTGCAATTTTAGCCTATTTTAAGATTTAATTGTGTTTATAGTTACAAATTTGATTACAGTATTTTTAATTTAATATTTACATATTATTAATCAATTTAGTATCTTTAATTTGTTTCCAGAAATCATTTTACTATTTTTTATAAAATAAAAAGGGAAAAAGTGGCTATTTAAATACTAGCCCTAGCTATTTAAATTTTAGCCCAAATCGACCCTCCAATTAACCCCAATTTCCATTTCAAATGGACCGGACCAATTCCTAAACTACCCGACCCTGATCCAATTAAGTTTAACCCGTCCGGCCCCCCATTAAATCCAGGTCGTTAATCAAAATGATCAACGACCACGAACCCTCCTTTCCTTTTTTAATCTACCAACACCCCTTAACCCTAAATCAGCTCACCTAACCAGCCGCCTGGTGAACTCTCAAACTCTATCGAACATTCCCAAACCTTAACCTCCTCTTACCACCACCTCCACCTTGAAACCCACCGGAATCCATGGCTTCTCAGGCTATGAGAGTCTTATACTCACCTTCTCTTTCTCCCACGCGCCTGATACCTGAAGATCCGAGGCCTGGCCTCGAAGGTTTGCACCCAGACCTCTGTCAATTCAAGGTTTCACGGCCATCTCTGGCTTTACTCCAGCGTACCATGGTGGTTTGAGCCTGATTTCGACCTCTCCGACTTAGATCGATGACCTTTCAAAGCCTATCTCACTTCTATAGTTCTTTTGAAACCTTAACCCTTCGAGGTTTACTCCGATTTCCTTAGATCCGCTGTGTATATGTGCTCTCCTTGAGTTTTCAAATGATTTCCCTAACTTTTCTTTCAAAAATTACTTTCAAAACCGCTTCGTTTCCGATCTAGGGTTTTCTGAAAATGTTTAAGTGTTTCTCTAACTTTCTCTCCTTTGTCTTTTGTGTTTATTTGCCTCTACTGTGTTCTTATGTTTTCTTCTACCTTGTATGTTCTTCTACTGAGTTTTTACACTCCATTCTTATATGTTCTTTTACTGAGTTTTATATACTCTATGCTTGTATGTTCTTCTACCATGTTTTCCATACTATGCTTTCATATGCTTTTCTACTATGTTCTTATATTTTTGTCTTCTACTATGTTCCAACATGTTTCTCCTACTGTATTTTCCTACTAAGTTCTTAAGTTTCCTTATTTTCCTTCTATTAAACCCTGTTTAAGTTTCTTCTGGAAAATCTCTTAAGCATGTTTCTTTTACTGTTCCTATCAGTGTTTTTCTTTTGAGTGCTTCTACTGTGTTCCGCATGTTACTTTGCTATCATATTTTTCTCACGAGTTTCTGTTGATGAAAGAAGCATGCAAGATGTTTCAACTCTAAAACCTCTGAGCCTATTTCAACTACTTGCCTTCTCATCTCTGTACTTGATTCAATGTGGAAACCCTAGAATTTGGGGGTTTCGTCAAGCTTGATTATGTGATTTGATTGAACTTAGGGTTTATTTAAAAGAAAGTAACTCTTTCAGACCCATTCCTTGCTTTCATATGACTCTGACCTTTTACTAAACTTTTCTATACTGGATTTTCTAGTGACTTTACAATGACACTACAGTCTTCCTTCATGCTTAACATGTTCGTATGCTCCTTATATATGATAGACTTCCCTTTAAAGTAGCTTTTGAATTTGTGATTAGTTCCTTCTTGCCTCTAAATATGGGTCTAATTGATTCCCTTTCTATTGTTTGTTGATTTCCTTTAAGTAAAATCCTTCTTAATCTTTTCTGATTTGGTTCATTCATACCAAATCTCAGACCTTTTGATTTACTGGCTGTTAATTGATCTTCTTAACTTATTCGCACAAACCGTGTATTTCAAAAACCCTTTCCTTAAATAACTTTTATGTATTCACCCCTAATTGCCTACTTTGCATAAAGTGTTTGATTAATTTCTTTCCTTAATTGGTTTATACCCGTTTGAATCTGAATCCCTTAACTAAAAGGAGTCGTGTAATTGATTGATAATCAGCTCTTCAATTATTTCTTACCTTATTTCTACTTGGTTTTGACACTATAAAAGGGCACGACCTTTCTTCACTACACTTAAGACTTCACAATTCACAATCTCTTCTGATCTCTTACTCACATAATAGAACTCTCACTTCTTGTCTGCATTGAGGTTTTTACCAGACTACTGCATTTTCCTCTACTTGTTTCTTTGAAACTAGTATGTCCTAATTTCAAATTTCAGCATCCCCTCAATGTGTTTACTTACAGCTTTCTGCATCTATGTCTACTTTACTACTTCTGTAGAGTTAAATACATAAACTAGCATGTTGATTCCCTTTTGCGTGTTTCTGCTATGAATCCCAATTCCCTATTTCCCTTTATGTGCTTTGAGTTACTGTTTAAAACATGGCAATATAAGAGTTATTGAAACATGATATTTGGAGTTGGTTTACGTCATACTTCAGACATGAAGTCTGAATCAGGCTCTCCTTGGTTGTAATTTTCAATTTCTGATGTATTTTTCTTTATTTTATTTGGACTTTAATGACTTGTAATAACTTTTGGGGATGGTTAGTGAAAAGGGAAGGGTAACCTTTCTTGTAAAAAAGGGTAGATAACTTGCCTATAAGATTCCTGCATTTTTCATATAGCTACTATGCCTATAAGATTTCTGCATTTTTCATATAGCAACCATGCCTATAAGATTTCTGTATTCTCATTTAGTCGCCATGTCTATAAGATTTTCTGCATTCTCATTTTGTTACCACGTCTATAGGAACTTCAGCATTCTTATTTAGATATCATGACTATAGGGACCCTGCACTTTCATGTAGATATCGTGACTTCTGCATATTCATGTAGAGAATATGTCTATAGGTTCTGAAAATCAACTACAATTAGATGCCATGATCATAGGGTTTCTGCATTCTTATTATGTCTAAAAGGTTTTTTTTTAAAATCATCAACGCATAGAAAGCATGCCTATAGGAACTATCAACTATGTCTGAAACGTTTCACTCGCTTATAACTCTAAGACCAGTAACATCAATGTCTAATGTATGCAGAATTTATGATCTTTTGTCAAAACTCGTCTTTCGTTAATAATTGACAACCTTTTCTAAAATCAGTATAATTCATCTTTTCTGAAATCAGTAGATATCATACCTATAGGTTTTCGTCTAACACTTAGGCAAGCCATAGGACAGTTTATAAACTGAATCAGATTTTATTAACTACAACCAACAGGCAGGCCTGATTCAGGCTTCTTATCTGAAATATGCAATAAATTAGTCTGCCCCAACTTTTAAGTTTAATTTGACCCTAATCGGTACGTGTAAGTCATGCTAAACTATATGCTTTCTTTGATTTAAGGAGGTCTGTTTGAGCCTTATTTGTTTATGTATTTCCCCATACTTGCTATATATATGTTTTGCTTGTCGCCTTAGTAATTGTACCTTTGAAACCACAAATAAGCCCGACTTCTCCTCCCTTTTAGGAATAGTAGTCCGAAGTACGTCCGAGGCTGATAGGATTGGGGCGGGTAATAGCATACAGAAAGTAAACGAGACCATTTCACGCTTTAATACCTTAACAGGGTGGGAAATGGTAGATGGATATGATGACCACGCGATAACATCACGTGTAGCCCTACACTGAGGAGTGATTACCAGATGTTGTGTGGGGTGATCCATATTGTTAATAAACCTAGGACCCCCCCCCCCCATTCCTTTTATTTTCTTTGTTTCTTTTAAATCTTTTTAAACCATTTATTTTAAGGAAATCAACTCGTTTAGTTCCTTTTTCTTATTTTGTAACCACTATGTGAAAATCCCCACTTATTTGAAGCCTTTATTTGCCTATGTGTTCTTTGCACTTAAGTCACAACAATAGCTTGGCTGGGAACCATACTAGTGGATCTTGAGGGGTGCCTAACACCTTCCCCTTGAGATAATTTCAAGCCCTTACCCAATCTCTTATTTTCTAAATCAAACCCTTCTTAGTGTCCTAATGCACTTTAATCATTAGGTGGCGACTCTTCAATTCAAACCCAATTCCCAAAAGGGAACGAGTTGTCCTCCCAAATGTCACAAACCCCGATTTCACGAGAAAAAGGGGGTGCGACAACGTCCCTTTTGCCTGGGGAAGCTGCATTTCATGCCCACAGGTCCCGATAGATAGGTCGAGAGCCCTCCAAGTAGGGTATCAGCTCAGTGGAAGATGTTGGTGCGCTCCATTTACTTCGGAGTTACTTGTTTGGTTAGTATGATTTAGACGTGTATTGTTTGGTATGGTGGGACTCTATCCCGACCTTTATGAAAATTATGTATTATTAGGGGCTTTTAGAAAAATATCATGTACGTAAAAGATTGTATATATGGCCTTGTCGGCCTATGTTCAGTATATGAATGGTTATTTTAGTCTTATAGGCCCGTATGTTTTATGTATAAGTAGGTATCGAATGTTGTATTCAATTATCTCATGGCAGCCTTTCGGCTCAGTTATCTACGATAGTATGACATGAAAAGATACGCTATATTGGTTGTCGGTTGAGTAAGGTACCGGGTGCCCGTCTCGGCCCATCGGTTTGGGTTGTGAAAAAAGTGGTATCATAGAGGTTCTGTCCTAAGGAGTCTACAAGACGTGTCTAGTAGAGTCTTGTTTATGGGTGTATTGTGCACCTCACTTATAGGCAGAAGGCTACAGTGTATTAAAGACTATCGATCTTTCTTCTTACTCTAGATCATGTGGTAGAGCTCACTTATAAGAATTCAAATCCTGAACTTCTATTCGTAATAAGATGATGCCTACATTCAGAAAGACGATTGATAAGAGATATTGATGTGGAAGTGTTGAGTTAGAGGAACTCGATTTTGCATCTTGATTATGATGAGTAATTGAGAGGTCTTCAGCAGATCATGCGTGTACTAAAAGGTGTACGGTTCTTGATAATGAGCTTTTAGGAAAGAATACTTATCCACTCTTACGGTAAAAAGGAATAATGGAATCAGAAGTTAGACACGAGTTGCAGCAAGTAAAAGAAGCAAGGTGAACAAGGGTACGAGGTACCTCGTTAGTAAAGATTATCCTTTTTTACTATTCAGGAAGAGAGATACAAGCATTTTGAGTTACCTTCAACAGTAATAGAGGTATGTTTAATTGGACACACCGATCTAACTTATGCTCTGTGGGAGCTAACAAATATGGTTTAAGAGAAGGACATAATATCACGATCCGACTGGGGTTAGAGTTAGCCAAAATGGTGAATGAATTGTTTGTGTTAGTTGACATTTTCGAAGGATATTAAAAATGTGCTAATAGATCTCCTTGTGAGACACCCAGATGGTGCACACTAAAATAGTACAGCTAGATACGAGTACTAAAAATATAGGAACTGGAAACCTTGAAGGGATAAATATTACCTTAGTATGGCTCTCTTCCCTAGTACAGGGAGAATGTTAGGCAGCCCGAAGAGCCAGTAGATTGAGAAAGGGAGGGTAAAAGCGAAAGAATGTCTTGTTAAAGTTTTCAGGATAAAGTGATAATTAAAGATATTAGCAGGAAAGTACGAAGAGGGATAATGAAGCATTATGCGTGAGATGTGATACATGGATGGCAACATTATATTGTTACAGAATCTATAGTAAAATGAAGAAAGAGACGAGAGGTGATGGGCTTTAAGACAACAAAAGAGTATAGGCCATACATTCGCATCCTCATTTCGAGAAATAAGTTCTCGTCTCTAACGTGATTAACAGAATGAAAAGTTAGACCCCAGAGTAATAGAAATCAGTATGGACTGGTGAATAAGGCAAACTAAACATGAATTAGGAACTGAGTGATTTGATAATCATCAGCATCATGAGAATTTCGCATTGCATTCCGGCAATAATAGAATGGACAATAGAAGAAGATTCATGATGAATTCAGAGAATGGTCATTCAGGGAGACGATTCCCTAAAACAAGCAATATGAGTAAAGTTAAGCTTAAGGGATTTTATGTGCCAGTTACACTAAGTGTCACCATTGCGAGTAAGGAATTTTGTTATCCTTGGTATAGAAGGATTACCGCAAGGCGAGTAAGGGTCATTGATGATGCGAAAGGACGCCAAGGATGGAGTGGAAAAATATCTATAGGTAGGTCATCATAGCTCCAAGTCTTAGTACACCCCTAGAGAGGGGAATATGGGTGATGTGGCATTAAGTCCAAATTAAGTGCTTGATTTTAGTAACTATGGAATGGTAAAGGAAGAATGTGATAAAAATGAAAAAGGGATGAGATTGCAATTATCTAAAGCCTACATATACGCTACGATTCCAGAACATTAAGCAAACACGGCGACAAGGAAAGGAAGTAAGGGTTCCTGCCCGAAATGTTATTGATAGATAAAGAGCCAGTGCAAGGGGTAAGTTAAGACAAAGGAAATAACCCAAGAACGTTTACGCGGAATATTGATATGAGAACGGGCCAACGACTAGTTAGCAGTTGATTCAGGAAGAGCCGAGTTATGATAGATAGGAAGTTACAGACAAATCAGCAGACCGTGCAGGATAAACATAGTAAAACCCAATATAGTGAATTCAGCCTCGCAGTAATGTCATTATAATACTTGAGATATATTCAAATAGGAGTTGGGGTAGTTAAAGGTATCGTATAAGTGTGGGGATAAAAAAAGTGACACTGGGAAGACAGTCAAAATATCAGTTCAGAAGCAACCTTATAAGCACAAAGACGCGGAGGTAAGCAACTACGAATGATTATAGGCAAGGAAGGCATCAAAAGGTCCATAATAAACTCACAACTTTACAAGAGTCAAGGGTTCTCCCTAAGTACTATAATGGAAGACTAGCTGAGAAAATAAGGAAGAAGGCTTCAACTTATGCACAACCACCTAAAGAGGAAATGGTTGTGTCACAACAGTCTCACAACAACTTTGTAAGCACTCCAAAGGAAGGGGGAACCTACCATGGCTAATGGACGGGAGGTAAAAATTAGAAGTGATATTCAAGATCATATGAGTGGTATGGAATTAGAATATGTAAGCACTAAGATAAGTTAAGTATGTACACAACAAGAGGGCAGAAAGAACAAGAAAAGTAATTGCCTACATTAAAGAAAGCTGAGAAGGAATGAAAGGAATTATTCGATCAGTAATCCAGAGTTAGTTACGTCATGAACGCACTTACAATTTCGGAATATTATCCATGCAACATATATACTAACATTCATACAGCCATAGAAGACTCTGGTATAAGTTAAAACAAAGAATTGAGCCCAAGACATAGACAAAGGATTGAATTGTTAAAGGATTGTATCATACATATTCATCAGCGCCCATGAAAGGCCAAACAGAATAACTAATACCATGAACCACATGTCGGGAGATAACATAAGCTGACATAAAGGCCAATCAGAAGAAAGAGGAAACTAAATACTTACATCAACTAAGTAAATTAGGAGTCTGCTTATTGGACCCAGGAAGTTACAAGCATCATGATTGAGAACATTGCAGAATCACTCTTAATATCAGAAGTACAAGAGAAATAGTACAGTAGCCATATTCTATAATGGCGCTACGATAGAGCCAGTTAGAAGAGTACCAGTATGATCTACCACCGAATTGTGTATGCCCCAAAGGTGCAAGTATTATGATAGAACTTCAGGTTGTAAATGTGAATTATACCTATGTGGAAGAGAGGTCATAAAAGACATAGAAGATGTGATGCAAGATTTTAAGGAAAGTAAGGTAAAGGTGAACAGCGTACGAGGTACTCAGGTGCAGAAGGTTGTGAATAATCCATACTTGAGATAGAGGGCTAGAAGCGTGGGGATTGAGTATCCAGAAATGATAGCGGTGTCATTAGTGGCATATCTTCTAGCCAATGGTTTCTAGGTATCGAGATGTCTAGTTAAAAGAGTAAAGAAGAGTTTGAGACAATGTGCTATCTCGCTTGATATTCCCGAATAACATAAGGAAATCTATAGGGAAAGCAAGTTGAAGGAAGGTTGCACGTAGTATAAATAGATATGTGTAGGTTGCAAGCTAAAGTATGGTAGAGCAACAAGGTTTTAGGAAGACATGAGTAAGGATAAAAGAAGGCAAGTGAGAATGTGAGGAAAATGGATAAGTCCTCGGGATTAAGCCCAAGAAAACAAGAGGGCTGATGGTTTCTCCAAGTTATAGGAAGCTCAATATAGCCTGAATAAACTCAAAGGAGTCTAAGACTAGTAGCATTTAGAAGATATGGAATGCCGCCCTAGTAGTAGAATGAGGATGCAATTATGATACATAAAGGATGACGTTTGGTCCTTCGATTGAGTAATGATTTGAAAAAAAAGGGAAAGGATTCATGAATTATACAGGATTAAAATACCCACGTAAGGTGAATCACATTGGCATGCCATGAAATACGGTTATGGAAGCATGGTATCTCCCCCAGGTGGGTCAGTCTAATCATTTCAGATGTTCCCCCATGAGACGTCAGCCCTAGTGATTACGTAAGAAGTTTCAAATTATCAGTGCTAGATTGTAGATCAATATTGAGGTGAATCAATAATGGATGGATAAAAGTTACAAAGTATGAGATGGGATTAGACCATCAGTCTTAAGGATAAGCAATGAGAGTAACCTAGAGTTGGTTGTAGACCTCGGTAAAATCAAAGTAAGAATTATGGTATAGTATGACCTACGTAGATGCATTAAAGCCATGCTAATGGATAATCAGGTATATGAAATAAGATATAGGCATATTTGCAAGTTTTACAAAGTACCGAGCGAAGAACTTTAGTACACCTATAGATGCCTAGCGAGGAATCCTATTAAGCCTTGTATATGTTTACAAAGTAAGGCCTAGAGATTGGTTAAAAGCTAAAGAAAAGGAGAGAAAAGTCGCATAGGCACACTTAAAAGGTCAGTATCATAGAGGATGCATGATAGGAGGTAGCAACAGCTACGAGATTGGAAGGAATTTGATCACAAGTCATGGCGTGGGAAAGAGGCCTAAAGAGGGGAATGCCCTGGTCTTTGGATTTGTTCATAGAACAACTGCCTAAATGGTAAGGAGAGTTTTCAAGTATTCACAAGAGCTATAAGTTGTGAAAATAATAAGAGCATCAGTCAACATTTGAGGATGAATGTTTCAAAGAGGGTAATGATGTTATGCCTCGCAATATTACGTCGATATTACATCTCGCAGTATCATATTATGATGATGTTGGGCCTTGCAGTACTACATTATGATGATGTTACGCTTCACAGTATTAAATTACGACAATATTACATCTTGTAGTATTGTACGATGAATTTGTCTTAAGGTAATTCACATCAGTCCAAGGAAAAGATTATTTGTAGATTATAAGGATTATGCTATTTCAAACAAGTGATGAGTAAATTCGTAAAGGTAAGAGGGGAATCAAGTTAAAGAAAATAAAATTTTGTCCATGTTTGTCATGTTGGGATAAAATACGGGCCAAGCGTTAATACCCGATATTTATGGACTAGTACCATATAAGGTACCATATAACCATGATAGTATGATATATAAAAGGGTATATTAAAAATAAGTAGAATTTTAAGTAAATTGAGATAATTCTTAGTTATGAGGGTAATTGATTAATTATTGGGTAACGAGACATTATCTTATTAATTAATTAAGTGGATAAATATTACCCTCCACATGGCAGCAAGCCACCCTAAAGATATGACTCATTAAGTCATAGGGATTATGTGGCAAGATAGAGGATATGTGGTTAAGCCACCACATAAGGTGGGGCCCACATCAATTTTAATAAAAGACATCTCTGACAAAGAGAGATCATATGTAACGTAAGATTTCCATGAGATTTTTCAGCAAGATTCTCATAAGTATCTTCAACAATAGTTCAAAGACAAATTTCATCTTGGAAGCGTGATATTTTGTTTTTTGCAATTCTAAGGAAGCCCGAAGCAATCTTTCTCAAGAATATCATACGGATTTTTCCCTACTTCAGGTATGTTAAAGCTACCCCTTCTTTCTTTTGGAATAATCTATACGGCATAAACGAAACGAGCAAATGCGCAATTTCCATAAATGACTCTATTTATAGAAATACTAGAGATGCTTATGTTCTTGATTCCCATGTGTCTTATTATTACATCTTCTGTTCATGCGTCTCAGAAAAATACATAAGTTGAATTTTTTTTATTTCATAATATTAATCAGAGGTATAATGGTCTTATGATGTTCCGAGAAGTTTTATTAATGTACTCCTCATGCATTGCATTCATTTACATGTGCATTTACCCATGACTCAGACGGCGTTATTTACGTGTATATATGTATATATATGTATATGGGATATGGGATATATATATATGCACATATGTATATGGGATATGGAAAAGGTTATGGCGTTATATACGCACCACCACCTGATCAGCTGGTATACGTTGATAATTTTTCCCCCAAGGGCCGAGATAATATGATGGGATGCCCTCAGAGACCTGATGATGTTATGAAACATGTACCCATGCACGGCATGCCATTCATACAATATGCATGACACTATAATTATTTCAAAAATTACAGAGTTATCGAGACTTATAGGTTGATTCTGTATGTTATGTACATATTTATGTTCCTGACATACTAGGTACATTATTCGTACTGACATCCCTTTTGCCAATGGACACTGCATTTCATGCCCTCAGGTCCCTATAGACAGGTCGAGAACCCTCCAAGTAGGCTATCAACTCCGCGGAAGATGTTCGTGCGCTCTATTTGCTTCGGAGTTGCTTGTTTGGTTAGTATGATTTAGACGTGTATATTTTGGTATGGCGTGACTCTGTCCTGGCCTTCATGAAAATTATGTATTCTTAGAGGCTTGTAGATAGATGTCATGTACGTAAAATGTCGGCCTATGTTAAGTATTTGAGTGGTTGTTTTGGTCTTATAGGCCCATATGTCTTATGTATACGTTGGTATCACATTTTGTATTCTACTTATCTCACGACAGCCTTCTGGCTCAGTTATCTATGATAGTATGACATAAAAAGATATATTATGTTGGTACTCGATTGAGTAAGGTACTGGGTACCCGTTTCGGCCCATCGGTTTGGGTCGTGACACAAAACTTGGCACTAGGTTGTCCAACCTCAATTGGGATTAAGGCTCGGAGTCGTATACTAAGGAGAATGGGGTTTCCCCCGTGCTGAACTTTGATGTTGTTCGATACGCCCAGAGGACTTCATGTAGGACTTCTCTCTATTTCCCCTTAGCATCACTCAACCTTTTCTTTAAGTTTTGGAGAATGGTCTTGTTCGTTAATTCGGTCTGTCC
The DNA here is from genome assembly GCF_000715075.1 of Nicotiana tabacum. Lineage (NCBI taxonomy): Eukaryota > Viridiplantae > Streptophyta > Magnoliopsida > Solanales > Solanaceae > Nicotiana > Nicotiana tabacum. The sequence continues at coordinate 72,217,122 of NC_134085.1, forward strand.
ATTTGCGCTTGGGTAATATGCCATCGATAAGATAATTTTTATCTTGTATTCTTCGAGGAACTTCGTTACCTTGCTGCCGATGAATTGCTTTACGTTGTTGCAAACGATTTCAGCAGGTATCCTGAATTGACACACGATGTGATCCCAAATGAAGTCTATAACTTCTTTTCTCTGACCTTCTCGAAGGACTTTTCTTCCACCTATTTAGAAAAATAGTCATTCATAAAAAAGTGAATTTAGCTTTACCTGGAGCCGTTGGTGGAGGGACGATGATATACATTCCCTATTTCATGAAAGGCCACGGGGATAATTTTGAATGAAGTTGCTCTCTGGGATGATGGATCATCGGTGCAAATATTTGGCATTTATCACATTTTCGAACAAACTTTGCAGTATCTTTTTCCATGTTATCCCTGTAGTACCCTGCTCTAATGATTTAGTGAATAAAATAATCAGTGCCAGAGTGGTTCCCACAAGTGCCTTCATGGACTTCTCGTATAACACAATCGGTGTCCCCGGGCCCTAAACATATCATCCAATGCGAATCAGGCTGCTTTGGTTCGTAGGGTTCTTGATTCTTTAGGGTCCGATGGGAGTTTTTCATTCTTCAAATAGTCAATATATTTATTCCTCCAATCCCAGGTCATGCTTGTAGAATTTATCTCGGCGTGACCCTCCTCGACCACAAATCTCGAAAATTGGACGACAGTCCTTGAGATAATATCATCTTCTTCAAGTGATGATCACAAATTTGCAAGTGTATCGGCTTCACTATTTTGTTCTCGAGGTACGTGATCTAGAGTCCACTCATTGAAGTTGTTATGCCCCGCAATATTATGTTACGATAATGTTACATCCTATATAATTATATTACGATGATGTTACATCTAGTAGTACGATGATGTTACTCCTTACAGTATTACGTTACGATGATATTACGCTTTGCAGTATTAAATTATGATGATGTTGCATGTTACATCTCACATTTTCGTACATTAAAAGTTTTGTCTGCAATTAATTGACATAGACTCGGGGATGAGATTATATTGAGGTTAACATATTTACGCTATTTATAACAAGCGATAAATAAGTGTCAAGAAGGATAAAGGGTAAACGAATTAAAGAAAACGAGTTTCGTTGAAAGTGGCCAATTTGGGATAAAATACGGGTCGAGCAATAATATCCGATAATTATGGACAAGTACCATACAAGGTACCATATGACCGTGATAAAATGATGTATAAAGTATATAAAAATGAGTAGTATTTTAAGGTAAATTGAGATAATTCTTAATTATGCAGGTAATTGATTAATTACCGGGTAACGGGACATTATCCATTTAACTAATAAGTGGATAGAAATTAATAAATCACATACCTAAAACGTGGCAAGAAGCCACAAATCTAGAGATGACTAAGTAGTCATGTATGTCTAGGTGGCTACCTAAGCTTAAGTAGTAATTTAATAATTAATTTTAATTAAACAAAACAAGACTTATACCAAGTCTTGTTACATTTCTAAACTGAATAGAGAGAAAGAACCAAAAACGTTAATTTCTTGGTTTGATGGTCCAAATTTCGTTCAAGGTCACAACCAAATTATTCTATCCGTAGAAATACTAGGGTGTCTATATTCTTGATTCCCCATGTGAATTGTTATTATCTTCTGTTCATGGGTTTCTGAATAATACGCAGTTGAAAAAGTTTATCCGGAAGGAATATTGATTATTTTACGTATTTTTCATGGATTTCACCCATTTATACATGTGCATTGACCCATTACTAGATGGCATTATATACGTGTATATATGTAAATATATGTATATGGGATATGGGAAAAGGTTACTACGTTATATATGCACCACTACCTGATCAGCTGGTATATTTTCATGATGTTGCCTACAGTGGCCGACGATATGATGGGATGCCCTCAAAGGCTTGATGATATTATATACATCTATACCTATGCGTGACACGACATTTATATGCACGTGCATGACATTATTAATGTTTCGGGATTTTTAAAGTTATTCAGATTTACAGACAGATTTCTTTATTCCATATTTCATCTGTGTCTTTTATGTAATGATTTTCATGCCTTACATACTCAGTACATTATTCGTATTGGCGCCTTATTTCACGGGGCTACGTTTCATGCCCGCAGGTGAAGGTAGGAAAGCTGATGGTCCCCCTTCTTAGGATCCTTGATCAGCAAGAATTGGCGTGCTCCACTTGATCCAGAGCTGCTTTCCACTTTGGTACAATATGTTTGTGTATATATATAGGTATGATGTGGCTTAGTCACGCCTTTATATAGTTATATTTCTATTAGAGATCTGTAGATAGTATGTCTAGTTGGGTTGTATGTGGACTTGTCGAATTTCAATTTTGGGTGTATAGCTGTCTATAGCAGCTTTGTCAGCTTACCCACTGTATTCTGCATGTATACGTACATATGCCTTTTGGGCAGGTTTCCTTCATGTATATTATTCTCATAATTCAGCAGATGTTATTCAGGTTTATATCTTAGACGCATGCTTAGGGGTGGTTGACAGGTAGGACTTAGGTACCCGTTGCGGCCCATCAGTTTGGGTCGTTACACCTAAACACTCTATTTTGAAATTTGAGGTGTATAGGAAGAATGTCTAGTAGAGTCTTGTTTATAGGTGTGTTGTACACCACACTTATAAACAGGAGGCTACATGACATATAGGATGTTATCCTCTCTTTTTTTATCTTACATCGTTCAATATAAGAAAATCATGTTCCTAACGATGTGTTATATTTTCAGCGCTGCCTCCAAAGACTACAGCTGCCCAAAAGGGAAAGTCCGTGGCTGGTGAGACTACTAGTCGAGCACCACGAGTTACCAGGGTTCGGGAAGAGTCTCATAGTGAGATTCCATCTCAGAATTCACATACCCCGTCCTTTCTAGAAGAGCTCTAAGGGGCACCAGCTCCAGCGCCCACCCCTGTACATTCAGCACCTCAGCCGGATGCATCGGGTGAGGAGATGAGAGATGTTATTCAGCTATTAACCTGATTAGTAGCCACACAGGCTCGATATCAATAGGTATTGGTAATGCAGATAGGTCCGTCAGTGCGAGGGTTTGTGACTTCATTAATATAGACCCTCCGGTATTCACTGGGGCAGATCCGAATGAGGACCCTCAGGTATTTATTGATAGAGTGCAGAGGAGGTTACGGGTAATGAAGGCCACTGCGGTTGATTCAGTTGAGCTAGCTTCCTATAGACACCGAGATGTTGCAGTTAATTGGTACGAGTCTTGGGAATTGTCTAGAGGTGAGGATGACCCTCCAGTAGTATGGCAGGAGTTTATAGAAGCTTTTCTTCATCATTATCTGCCACCAGAGCTTAGACGGGCCAGAATTGATAAGTGTTTGACCCTTCGGCAGGGTAACATGAGTGTTCGGGAGTATAGTCTTTAGATTGATTTGTTGGCTAGGTATACACCCATTATTGTATCTAAGTTGGAGGATTGGGTTCATCGGTTCATGATGGGATTAGAGCCTCACTTGCTTAACAATTGTATATTGGTCTCACTTCAGCCAGACATGGATATTTCTCGTATTCAGGCTTACGCTCAGGGTGTAGAGGAGCGTAAACAGAAACAGATGGCCGATTGTGAGCATGATAGGGCCCAGAATAAGAGAGCAAGGTCTTCGGGTCCTTCTGGTGAGTTTCGAAGTGGTCAGAGGCAGCAGTACCCAAGGTATCTAGCCCAGCCATCGACTAGAGTGCCTTCTCAGTTTGGCAGTAAGAGATTTGATCGTTACACATATTCAAGTTCCGGTCAGTATTCCAGGGCTTTAGGTTCTTAGTATAGGGGTGATTCAACTCAGATGAGGCCGCCCTTACCATGATGTGCTCAATGTGGTAAGTAGCATACCGGGATATGAGAGATAGTAGCATTCAAGTATGTTTGTTATACTTGTGGTTATTTGGGCCACGATATGAGAGATTGTCCAATGAGAGGTGATGCAAGCATAGGTCAGCCAGCGGGATCTGTAGATAGTTCATCATCATCTGTAGGCCCCCTGGGCAAGGTCCATAAGCACCAATGAGTCGTGTTAGAGGCAAAGGCAGAGCATCTAGCTCGAGTAGTCCTCAGAACCGCATTTATGCATTGGCGTGAGGACAGGACCAGGAGTCATCGCCTGATGTTGTTACATGTATATTATCAGTCTCCTCATATGATGTATATGCACTGATTGACCCAGGTTCCACCTTATCATACGTTACCCCGTTGGTTGCTAGTAAGCTAGAATTAAAACCTTAATTGGTTAAACCTTTTGAGGTGTCTACACCTGTTGGGGACTCAGTGATAGCTAAGCAAGTATATAGGGGTTGTATAATAGTAGTTTATGATCGTTATACCATATCAGACTTAATCGAGTTAGATATGGTAGAATTTGATGTTATAATGGATATGGATTTGTTGGCTTCTTGTCATGCCAACGTTAATTGTAGATCAAAGATAGTCCGATTTAAATTTCCAGAGGAGCCTGTTTTGGAGTGGAAAGGTAATACAGCATTGCCGAGAGGAAGATTCATTTCCAATCACAAGGCAATGAAGATGATCAAAAAGGGTTGTATTTATCACTTAGTTCGGGTTCAGGATGTGGAAGTGGAGTCACCAACCATTCAGTCCATTCCTGTGGTTAATGAGTTTCCCGATGTTTTTCTTGAGGAGCTTCCAGGTCTTCCGCTAGAGCAAGAAATTGAGTTTGCTATTGACCTACTACCAGATACTTCTCCAATATCTATTCCTCCCTATAGAATGGCCCTCGCATAGCTGAAAGAATTGAAAGAACAACTAAAGGACGTGCTTTAAAAAGTTATCAGACCTAGAACATCACCGTGGAGAGTACCTCTGTTATTTGTAAAGAAGAAAGATGGTTCCTTACGAATGTGTATTGATTATAGACAGTTGAATAAGGTAACGATCAAGAATACGTACCTGCTCCCGGTGATTGACGATTTATTTGATAAGTTGCAAGGTGCCAAGTGTTTTTCCAAAATAGACATGAGGTCTGGGTACCATCAGGTAAGGGTTAAGGATGATGATATTCCGAAGACAACATTCAGGACCAGATATGGGCACTTTGAGTTTCGTGTTATGTCGTTCGGTTTGACCAATGCCCCAGCACTATTCAAGGATTTAATAAACCGTGTGTTCAGGGCCTTTTTAGATTTGTTTGTAATTGTTATTATCGATGATATATTGGTGTATTCTCGTTCAGAGGCTGAACATGTAGATCATTTGCATACTGTGCTCAAAACTCTAAAAAAAAGGGAAGTTTTATGCAAAACTCTCTTAATGTGAATTCTGGTTGAATTCTGTAGCTTTCCTTGGGCATATCATTTTGGGTGAAGGCATCCGGGTGGATACACAAAATATTGAAGTATTAAAGACTTGGCCTAGACCCACAACACCCACGGAGGTTCGTAGCTTTCTCGGTTTGGCAGGTTATTACAGGAGATTTGTTGAAGAATTTTCTTCCCTTTCGGCACCTTTAACAAAGTTGACTTAGAAGGGAGCAATGTTTTAATGGACTGACACTTGCGAACAGAGTTTACATGCCTTAAAGGATAGATTAACTTCACCACCAGTTCTAACGCTTCCAGAAGGGACCGATGGTTATGTGATCTATTGTGACACTTCGGTCATTGGATTGGGTTGTGTGCTGATGCAGCATGGTAAGGTTGAAGCCTATGCTTCTAGACAACTAAGAAAGCACGAGAAGAACTACCTGACCCACAATTTAGAGTTAGCCATGATGATTCATACACTAAAGATGTGGAGGCACTACTTGTATGGCATTCATGTTGATATCTATACGGATCATAAGAGCCTCTAGTACATCTTCAAGCAAAAGGAATTGAATCTACATCAAAGGAGATGGTTGGAGCTACTTAAAGACTATGACGTTGATAATTTATATCATCCGGGGAAGGCGAACGTAGTAGCCAATTCCCTCATCCGTACATCTATGGGTTGCCTGTCATATCTATAGCCAGATAAGAGGGGAATAGCCCATGAGGTTCATTGGCTAGCTAGTCTTGGAGTTCGGTTATGAGATCGGGTGATATTGGAATTACTATTTAGGATACGGCAACATCCTCTTTAGTAACTGAAGTAAAGGAATGCAGTACGAGGATCCTGTGTTAGTTCATTATAGGGATAAAACCCTTCAGAAGGACAAGACATCGTTCGAAATTGCAAAAGATGGAGTCCTTAGATATCAAGGGTGATTATGTGTGCCTAATATTGCAGGGCTGTGTTGGCATGTTATGGGAGAAACTCACTATTCTCGTTATTCTATCCATCCAGGAGCAACAAAGATGTATCATGATATCAGGGAAGTTATATTGGTGGGATGGAATGAAAAAGGATATTGCATAGTTTGTTGCTAAGTGTCCTAACTGTCAGCAGGTTAAGATTGAGCATCAGAAACCCGAAGGGTAATTACAGGCTATGGAAATCCCAACATGGAAATGGGAAGTAATCAATATGGATTTCATCGTGGGCTTACCTCGTACCCAGCATAAGTTCGATTCGATATGGGTGATTGTTGATAGGCTTACAAAGTTAGCTTATTTTCTGCCTGTTAGGACTACATATTCCTCATAGGATTATGCAAGGCTTTATATTTAGGAAATAGTACGATTGCATGATGTCCCTGTATCTATTATCTCGGATAGAGGAGCTCAATTTACATCTAACTTCTGGAGGTCCTTCCAAAAAGGATTGGGGACTCAAGTAAGTCTTAGTACAATATTTCATCCCCAGACAGACGGAAAAGCTGAGCGTACTATTTAGACACTTGAGGATATGTTACGAGCTTGTGTGAAAGACTTCAAAGGTAGCTGGGATGATCATTTTCCGCTTATTGAGTTCGCATATAATAATAGAAACCATTCCAGTATTCAGATGGCTCCATATGAAGCTCTTTACGAAGGGAAGTGTAGGTCACCTATAGGGTGGTTTGAGGTTGGAGAATCTGGGTTACATGGTCCAGACCTGATTCATCAAGCCATAGAAAAAGTAAAGTTGATCCGGGATCGACTAATGACAGCTCAATGTTGTTAGAAGTCATATTCTGACGTGCGGCAATGAGATTTAGAGTACGGGGTTGATGATTGGGTACTCTTAAAGGTGTCACCTATGAAGGGTGTGATGAGGTTTGGCAAGAAAGGCAAACTTAGCCCATGATATGTTGGGTCTTAGTGGATAATTTGGAGAGGGGGCCAAGTAGCTTATGAGTTAGAATTGCCCTCAGAGTTGGAGTCTGTCCATCTGGTTTTTCACATAACTATGTTACGGAAGTGCATTGGCGATCCTACCCAAGTGGTGCCCACGGATGATGTACAGATTACAGAGGACTTGTCATACGAGGAAATTCCGGTTGCCATCCTAGACCGACAAATCTGCAAGCTACGGAATAAGGAGGTAGCCTCCGTGAAAGTACTTTGGAGGAACAACAATATGGATGAAATGACTTGGGAGGCCAAGGAAGACATGAAGTCTAGATATCATTACTTCTTTCCCCCTTCATAGAAGGGTCCGACTGAGACATCATAACCATAAGGTACGTATATAAATTCTTGTGTTTGTTATTATCATTGGTCATGTGAGGCCATTGTCGTTATTCATAATGGTGGCCCTGTGCGGGGTTGGATTATTACGCTTCTACGGGGAGAGTTGGTAGTAGTGTTGGTACAAAGGCGACCCTGCCAAAGTTATATAGATCACGGGGAGTTGAACATTCGAGGACGAATGTTTCTAAGGGGGAAGGATATTATATCTCGTGTTTTCGTAAGTTAAAAGTATCGTCTTCAGTTAGTTGACATAGACTCATGGATGAGATTACCTTGAGGTTAACGTATTTACGCTATTTATAACAAGTGAGACATAAGTGTCATGAAGGATAAAGGGTTAACAAATTAAAGAAAATGAGTTTCGTTGAAAGTGGCCAATTTGGGATAAAATACGGGCCGAGCGATAATACCCGAATATTATGGAATAGTACCATACAAGGTACCATATGGTTGTGATAAAATGATGTATAATGTATATTAAAAATGAGTAGTATTTTAAGGTAAATTGAGATAATTCTTAATTATGCAGATAATTGATTAATTACCGGGTAACGGGACATTATCCATTTAACTAATAAGTGGATAGAAATTAATAAATCACATACCTAACACGTGGAAAGAAGCCACAAATCTATAGACGACTAAGTAGTCATTTATGCCTAGGTGGCTACCTAAGCTTAAGTAGGAATTTAATAATTAATTTTAATTAAACGAAACAAGACTTATACCAAGTCTTGTTACATTTCTATACCAGATAGAGAGAAAGAACCAAAAACGTTAATTTCTTGGTTTGATGTTCCAAATTTCATTCAAGGTCACAACCAAATAAAGAAACGAAAATGCTCATCTATTTAAGCCACTTGGAAAATCATGTCCAAGAATTACTACAATGGAAATATGACAAGAATAAAGTTCCAAATAATTCAACAAAGCTTTATTCTGCTAGTTAATGTGTCCTAGCTAGCATTCTATGGAACCCAACGTATTTCTAGAAAGACAATTCCTATATTAGAATTTCAAAAAAGCAGAAGCTAATTTCATTCAACAAATTCAAAAAGCATAAGCTTAATCCGATTTTATTTGAGTTCTAACTTCAATCAACAAAGGTTTCTAACGGAATATTATACGGAGTTTTCCATACTCCATGTACGTTAAGGTCATCCCTTCTTTCTTTTGGCATGGTCCAAATTATACAGTAGAAACGAGCAAACGCACAGTTTCCATAAATTACTCTATCCATAGAAATACTAGGGGTGTATATATTCTTGATTCTCCATGTGAATTGTAATTATCTTTTTTTCATGGGTCTCAGAATAATACGTAGTTGAAAAAGTTTATCCGGAAGGAATATTGAGATTTTTACTTATTTTCATGGATTTCACCCATTTATACATGTGCATTGACCCATTACTAGATGGCGTTATATACGCGTATATATGTAAATATATGTATATGGGATATGGAAAAAGGTTACTGACATTATATACGCACCACCACCTGATCAGCTGGTATATGTTGATGATGTTGCCCATAGTAGCCGACGATATGATGGGATGCCCTCAGAGGCTTGATGATATTATGTACATCTGTACCTATGCATGACACGACATTTTACGCACGTGCATGACATTATAAATGTTTCAGGATTTATAAAGTTATTCAGATTAACAAATGGATTTCTTTATTCCATATGTCATCTATGTCTCTTATGTACTAATTTTCATGCCTTACATACTCAATACATTATTCGTACTGACGCCCTATTTCACTGGGCCTGCATTTCATACCCGCAGGTGCAGGTAGGTAAGCTGACGATCCCCCTTTTATTAGGATCCTTGATCAGCGAGAGTTGGCGTGCTCCACTTGATCCGGATATGCTTTTGACTTTGGTACGATATGTTTGTATATATATATGTGGGTATGATGTGGCTCAGTCCCACCTTTGTACAGTTATATTTCTATTAGAGATATGTAGACAGTATGTCTAGTTGGGTTGTATGTGGCTTTGTCGGCTTTCAGTTTTAGGTGTATAGTTGTCTATAGCAGCCTTGCCAGCTCGCCCACTGTATTCTCCATGTATACGTACATATGCCTTTTTGGCAGGTTTCCTTCATGTATGTTATTTTCGTAATTCAGCAGACGTTACTCAGGTTTATATCTTATACACATGCTTAGGGGTGTTTGACAGGTAGGACTCAGGCACCCGTCGTGGCCTATCGGTTTGGGTCATGACATTGCACCCAGTAGTATTGTATGTTGAATTTGTTATAAGGTAATTGACATCAGTCCAAGAAAAAGATTATTCAGAGATTATAAGGATTATGCTATTTCACAAGTGACGAGTAAATTCGTAAAGATAAGAGGGGAAGCAAGTCAAAGAAAATGAATTTTCGTCCAAGTTTGGCATGTTGGGATAATATACGGGCTGAGTGTTAATACCCGATATTTATGAATTAGTTCCATACAAGGTACTACATAACCATGATGGGTGTATACGGTGTGTTAAAAGTAAGTAGTATTTTAAGTAAGTTGAGATAATTCTTAATTATGTGGGATATTGGTTAATGGGAAATTAACAAGTTATTAAGAAATAGGTGGATAACTTATTATAATCTTTTGGATAACCTTGAAAATGTGGCAGCAAAATTTTGCAATTAATATGACTCTTATAAGTCTTGCAAGATGTCATAGTTTGGTCAATTAAAGTGGCTTAGTCACCACTTGAAGTGGGCTCACACCCAAACATACTTAAGAGATGTGTGACCAATTTACATTATTTGGTCACTTAGATTTTCAAGAGATTCAAGTAAATAGTTCTTTCCATTAAGAACTCGCGTTAGACGTCATGAAGGAAATCATAACATTTTTCTACTCCAATACTAAATAACACATGATGAATCACTTAGTAGGCATTGGATTTGTGTTACTGTTGTGAGATTTTGCAATTTTAAGGGAATACGATGCAATTTTTCTCAAGAAAATCGGTTCAGGTATGTTAAGGCTATCCCTTCTTTCTTTTGGCATAATCCATACAATAAAAAACGAAACGGCCAAATGCACAACTTCCACAAATAACTCTATTCATAGAAGTTATAAAATGCCTACATTATTGAATTCACATGTGACCTATTATTTTACCCTCTGTTCATGGGTCTCAGAAAAATATGTAAGTCAAAAAAATTTAATTCATGATATTACTCAAAGACATAATAGACTTATGACATTCCGAAATATTTTATTAATGTACTTCTCATGCATTACATTCATGTACATTGTCCCATGACCAGATGGCGTTATATACGCGTATATATGTATATTATATGTATATGGGATATGGGAAAAGGTTACAACGTTATATACGCACCACCACCTGATCAGCTGGTATGCTTTGAAAATTTTTCCCACAACGGCCAAGATGATATGATGGGATGCCCTCAGAGGCTGATGATATTATGAAACATGTACCTATGCACGACATGACATTCATATGCATATGCATGACACTATAAGTATTTCATGATATACAATGTTTTCCAAACATACATGTTGAGTTATTTACTCTATATTTTTTTATGTATGTTATGTACTTATTTATGTGCCTTACATACTCAGTATATTTTTCGTACTGACGTCCCTTTTGACTGGGGATGCTATGTTTCATGCTCGAAGGTCCCGATAGACAGTTCGAGAGCCCTCAAAGTAGGCTATCAACATAGCGGAAGATGTTGGTGCGCTCCATTTACTTCGGAGTTGCTTATTTGGTTAGTATGATTTAGACGTATACTGTTTGGTATGGCAGGACTCTATCCCGACCTTTATGAAAATTATGTATTCTTAGAGGCTTGTAGATAGATGTCATGTACGTAAATGAGTGTATGGCCTTGTCGGCATATGTTTAGTATATGAGTGGTTATTCTGACCTTATGGGCCCATATATCTTATGTATAAATTGGTATTACATGTTGTAGTCTACTTAACTCACGGCAGCCTTCCAGCTCAGTTATCTATGATAGTATGACATGAAAAGATGCGTTATGTTGTTGCTCAATTGGGTAAGGTATCGGGTGCTCGTCGCGGCCCATCGGTTTGGATCGTGGCAAAAGTGGTATTAGAGCAGTTCTGTCCTAGGGAGTCTACAAGCCGTGTCTAGTAGAGTCTTGTTTATAGGTGTGTCATGCACCACCCTTATAAGCAGGAGGCTACAGGGCATTTAGGATTGTCACTCTTTCTTCCTACTCTAGATCGTGTGGGAGAGCTCACCTGTAAGAACTCAATTTCCTAAACTCTATCTTATTTATAGTACGATAATACCTACATCTAGAAAGACGGTTGGTAAGAGATATGGCTATGGAAGAGTTGATTCAGAGGAACTCGACTTTGAATCATGGTTATGATAAGTAAATGTGAGGTCTTCAGCAGATCATGTGTATACTAGATGTGTAAGCTTCTTAATAAGAATCCCTGAGGCATGAATGTCTATCCACTCTTACGGTAAAAAGGAATAAGGAGGGAGACACAAGATTCAGCAAGTAAAAGAAGCAAGGTGAAGAAGGGTATGAGGCAGCCAGCTAATGAAGATTGTCAGTATTACAGTTCCGGCAGAAAAAATATAAGCATTGTGAGTTACCCTTAACAATAATAGAGGTATGTATAATTGGTCACACCCATCTCAGTTATACCATATTGGGGGCTAATAGGTTTAGATTATGAAGAGGACGGGATATCACAATACGGATGGGGTTGGAGTGGCCCAAAATAGTGAATGGATTGTTTGCTTTAGTTGACATTTCCGAAGGATATTGCAAATGCGCTAATAGATCTCCTCGTGAGACACTTAGATGGTGCACCCTGAAATAGTAAAGCTAGATATGAGTGATGGAAGCATTGAAGGAATAAATATTACCTTAGTGTGGCTCCTATCCCCAATAAAGAATGAATGTTAGGCAATTCGAAGAGACAAGGGATGGAGCAAGGGATCCAAAAGCGAAAGAATATTTTGTTCGAGTTTTCAGAGTAAAGCAGTAGATATAGATAATTAGAGGGAGATAAGAAGAGAGTTAATGAAGCATATGAGTAAGATGTGATACATGGATGACAACGGTAGTTCAAAAAAATGATGACAGTATTACAGAGTCTACAGTCAAGTGAAGTTAGAAAGTGGTTCTAGTAACTATGGAATGATAAAGGAAGAATGCGATAAAAATGAGAAGGGATGAGATGATCAAATGTTACAGACAAATCAGCAGATCATGCAAGATAAATATAGTAAGCCCCAACATGGAGAATTCAGCATCGCAGTAATGTTATTATAATACTTGAGATATATTCAAATAGGAGCCGGGGTAGTTAAAGGTACAGTATGAGTGTTACAAGGATAAAAGAAAGTGCCACTGGGAAGACAATCAAAATGTAAGTTCAGAAGCAACCCTACAAGCACAAGGGCATGTCACATCTCCTTTTTACCCGTAGGGGATATAAGGGAGTTTTTCCAATTAAAGTAACAATAATCGAAATGGGATTATTTATTATTCAGAGTCACCACTTGGAATAATTTCTGGTATCCCAAGTCACCGGTTGATTTTAAATCCCAAATAGAGGAAAATTGACTCTTATTATGGTCCGCGAACACAGAAGGTCGGGTAAGCAATCCTGTTAACACGAGAGAAGGTGTGAGGCACTTTCGAGTTCCGTGATTATAGCACGGTCGCTCAACTATTAATAATTGGTCTAATTATCTGATTTATAACATGTTTAAAACCTATTGAGCATTTTTACTTTTTAACCGCTTTTAATTATTTATGGAGTTTGTTTGAACAAGTCGTGATGTCGCGTACTTATTTATTTTTGTACACATTGTGAATCACGTCACCGGAACCGTATCCACAATCTACGACATGTTTAATTTTATTATTGTTCGAAGTTATGGTTGGGTCACATGAAATGTGCACCCGACTTGGGGATTACGAATCATGACTATGCCACGGGAACCGTACCCATAGTCATGATGATTTTATTAATCGTGCCTAAAGCAAGCAAAGATATTCATGAATTATTTATTTTCCTAAGAATTTGAGACTGGTTGTGAAGGTCTAAGAGTTATATAAATTATTGGAAAGAAATTGTGTGATTCAGTTATGGAGAAGAACATTTTGGACTCATATGTCCTACTTATTTTGGCCTAGATCTTTATATTCAAACTAATCTCACATGCCAAATCATTTTCACTAAGTCCACGCCTTATTTTCAACCTCTGTAAGCAGATACAATTCTAATTTTCATTAACAAATTTTAAATTGCTTTATCTCAATTTACCAAGGAGATAGTAGTATAATTTCATGTAGTCACTAAACATAATATAGGCATGAAAGGCATTAAAAGTAAAGAATAGACAGAACAAAACATAAAAAATAGAGACTGGATTATATACTAACTCAAACAACAAATAAAGTAAGGCAACAAATGATTAATAACAACGTGTAAATTAGAACGAAAGTAGAAAAGGAACAGAAATAACAAACCTTTTATATACATGAAGATTTATTGAATACAAACATATAAATTCGACGAGAGAATTAGAACAAACTAAACAAGGCACGGAGAACTCGCTGGCGATTTCGGGTGACAGAGCTTCGACGTGGTTAATGGAAAAAAATGAAACTGCTTTTGTGGTGCTTTCGGGGTTAGTTTTTAGCTGAAATTTGGGGCTTTTGGGGGCTATTTTTGAGTTGGGTTTGGGAGGTGTTTGTGGTGGATTTATTGCTGACTTTTTGGTGAGCTTTTGGAGATGTTTTCAATGGCCATTTTGCTGCATTTTTTTAGCTGTAAACAGTGGTATATCAGAGTGATTTTGGAGTTGTTTGATGGAGTTTAAGAATGGCTTAATGGAGGTTTCATGACTGTACTTTCATGGCTAAAAAGGGGGCTCTTTGGGGGTGTTTAAGGGTGGTTTAATGAAGGATTTTTGGAAGAAGATGAAATAAAAGAGAGGAGGTGTGGCTTTTTTTTTTAAGATCTGTGTTTTCCCCAATTTGCTCTATCTTTTTCAATCCGTCTCTCTCTATTTTTTGTCCACTGTCGTCTCATTCATTTATATTAATTGTGAGCCTCGGTGAGTACTTGGGGAGGAAGAAAGAATACGAGTGGTCCCAAGGAATATTTTTGTGGTCCCCCTACTAAAATCACTATATTCATGTATGTATGGAATTGTAGTATGCATATGATAAGTTTGTTGGAGGAATTATGTAGAAGGGTTAGGTGTGAAAAGCTGATTGGAAGAAAAAAAAATATAGAAAGGAAAATAAAGAAGATAAGAGACTACGTGCATTATTTCATTTCTTGTTTCGGTTTTTCTTTTGCCGTTCTTTTGATTTCATTCTTCTCGTTTTTCCTTTCTTTTTTTTTCTTGATATTATTTTGTTTTCATGATAAAACAAAAGCTCAAAATACTAATATATATAGTCCTAAAAACGTGGAATCTTTTTAATTTTTTTTAAAAAAAAAAAACTAAAGTAGAAACTACAAGAGAGGGAAAAATGTGTAGTAAAAGTATTAAAAATAGCATTAAATCAAAGTTATGGCTGATAAAATGAAAACTTAGTACACTAAAATCATGCGACTTTTTTTTGTAATTTTTTTCAATTTTATCCAAAGTAAGATACACTCAAAATTGCTAGAGAAATACTACTTATCTAAAATAAAAGAAAAATAATAATTTTTGTAGTTTTTATTTTAAGATAAAATAAAGAAAAAGGGTCAAAAATAGGAAAAGTAACAATATTAGTGCTAAAAAAATATTTAAGTACTAAAGGTGTAAAAATCTCGGGGAGGATCAAAACTTACATGTCTACAGCTACCCCTCATTGACTGGAAACACGAAGAGTTTTCAAGCAAACAACGACGAGACATGTTTTTGAACTGACCCATATTCAAAAAGATAAAAACAAAGAAAGAGTGGGAGACCGAGTCCTGGTTTTGGACAGCCTACATATCCCGAGGTTATGAGGGAATCAGGTCACGTGTAGTTCAAAAGTGAATAAAGTGACGCAGTATGTGGAGAGGATGAGAGAGTCGAGTGAGGTTCCATCGAGGCCCCGGTCCGTAGTCCTGTTATTACATCAAAATCAAAATGAAAAAGAACCAAACAAACCCATCAACTATGAGTTACAAGATTTCTATCTATAAGTCTTCTGAAGCATAATCTTGAGTCTTGAATGGTTGTTCATGCAGACTTTGATTTGAACCTTGATGCTTTCTAGTTGCATGTATTGATTCATTCTTCCACCGCTTCTCCGGATCAAGACCTGACATGCAGTTCTCGAGACTTCAATATGTCTTGAGTAGTTCACATCTTTCATATGCTTATGCATTTTGGATTCACTTTTTTCCTTTTCTTTTATTCTGGATTGAGACTTCTTCTTTTGGTTATCTCGGATTGTCGACTCAAATTCTTGAGGCGAGCTTCTGTTACTTCTATCTTGAATTGAATTATGAAATGACTTCTCTCGTTCTCCAGGTAGGCGCCTGCTAATGACTTAAAATTAGAAATGAGTTCCTTGTTCTCCGGTTGGGCGCCTTCTACCGACTTAAAACTTGAAACTCTTGAAATAAATACCCTCGTTCTCAAGATGGGTGCCTGATACTACAGCAAAACAGACAAAACAAAGAAACTTTTCTGTCCAAGTTTGCACTAGGAAGATTTATGAGTTATTAGCAGAACGATAAATCACCTATGCTATCGATAAAGGATGCAATGATGAGAGTAAAAGTGAAGATTCGACTATGAAGTGCGTCTCCTATGAGTAAAACTAAGAAAATTTCGACTTGCAAATGTGTCTACTAAAAAACCTGAATGACCCTGACTATGAAGTGCGTCTCCTAGATTTAAGATTGAGCTTGCGAAAAACTATAAACTAAGCTTGACTAATGTAAAAAATGATCCTATTCTCCAAGAGAGACCTTTGATATCAAGAAAACTAAAGATTAACAACTTAAAACTAAAAACTAACCCTTTTTGTTTCTTTTCAAATCCAGACTTCCCTTTTTTAAAAAATTATTATCCTAGGAGAAAGTTTTAATTTTAGGAGAAATTTCATCAGCCTAGGTCTCTTTTCTTTTCTTTTCTTTTCTTTTTTTTGGTATCTTAAAAGAAAGATTCATCTGACTAAGATTTCCATTCTAGGAGAAAATTCATCAGACTAGGTTTCTTATCTTTTCTATACTAGGAGAAAGTTCATCAAACTAGGTCTTTCTGATTATCTTAGGAAAAAGATTCATCAGACTAATATTTCTTTTTTATCCTAGGAGAAAATTCATCAGACTAGGTTTCTTATATTAGGAGAAAGATTCATCAGACTAGGTTTTTTTTTGTTATCTTAGGAGAAAGATTCATCAGACTAAGATTTCTATCCTAGGAGAAAGTTCATCAGACTAGGTTTTCTATCATAGGAGAAAGTTCATCAGACTAGGTTTTCTATCATAGGAGAAAAAATATGAAGAGCAATGGCAACATTTATGCACATTAGCAAGACAAGTAAAGGGAAAGATTTGAGAAACATCCCCTTGTCAGCTCTTTTCTTCTCTTCTCTTTTTTTTCTTTTTTTTGAAACCACTTTCCTTGCACTACTTTGTTCCTGTTCAGCTGATGAAAATTTTGTCAGCTTTGAAAGCGGTGGTCGGTTTGTGGTCTTGAGTCTTGGGCAGCTAGGCTTTTGCTCAATCAGCTTGGGTTGGTTTCAAGAGACTTTTGTTCTGCAGCAACCCTAATAGTTTCACACCCAGTACTATTTGTATTTGTGGCTCAATCAGCCTTATCCCAACTGGAGATCTTTGTGGCTCAATCAACCTTGTTTTGACACGGAAAATGGATTATATACTAACTCAAACAACAAATAAAGTAAGGCAACAGAGGATTCATCACAACGTGTAAATTAGAACGAAAGTAGAAAAGGAACAGAGATAACAGACCTTTTATATACATGAAGATTTATTGAATACAAACATGTAAACTCAATGAGAGAATTTGAACAAACCGAACCAGACACAGAGAACTCGCCAGCGATCTCGGGTGATAGAGCTCCAGCGTGATTAATGGAAAAAATTGAAACTGCTTTTGTGGTTCTTTTCGGGTCAGCTTTTGGCTAACATTTAGGGCTTTGGGGGGCTGTTTTCGAGCTGGGTGTGGGAGGTGTTTGTGGTAGCTTTATTGCTGACTTTTGGTGAGCTTTTGGAGTTGTTTTCAATGGACATTTTGCTGCATTTTTCAGCTGTAAACAGAGGTGTTTCATAGTAATTTTGGAGTTACTTAATGGAGTTTAAGAGTGGCTTAATGGAGGTTTCATTGTTACCCTTTCATGGCTAAAAAAACAGGCTCTTTGGGGGTGTTTGAGGGTGGTTTAATGAAGCATTTTAGGAAGAATATAAAATATAAGAGAGGAGGTGTGGCTATTTTTTTAGATTTGTATTTTCCCCAATTTGCTCTATCTCCTCCTATCTGTCTCTCTCTATTTTTTGTCCATTGTCCTCTCATCCCCTTTATATTAATTGTGAGCCTAGGTGAGTGCTTGGGGAGGAAGAAAGAATATGAGTGGTCTGTAAGGAATATTTTTGTGGTCCTCCCCTATTAAAATCAATGTATTAATGTATGTATGGAATTGTAGTGTGCATGTAATAAGTTTGTTGGAGGAATTACATAGGAGGGTGAGGTGTGAAAAGATGATTGGAAGAAAAAAAAGAAATATAAAAGGAAAATAAAGAAGATAAAAGACTACGTCCACTATTTCATTTCTTGTTTCGGTTTTGCTTTTGTCGTTCTTTTGATTTCATTCTTCTCATTTTTCCTTTCTTTTTTTTCTTGTTAATTTTTGTTTTCTTGATAAAACAAAAGCTCAAAATACTAATATATATATATATAGTCCTAAAAATGTGGAATCTTTTTAATTTTTTTTTTTAAAAAAAAACTAAAGTAGAAACTACAAGAGAGGAAAAAAACGTGTAGTAAAAGTATTGAAAATTGAATTAAATCAAAGTTATGGCTGATAAAATAAAAACTTAGTACACTAAAATCATGTGACTTTTTTTGTACTTTTTTTCAATTTTATCCAAAGTAAGATACACTCAAAATTTCTAGAGAAATACTACTTAGCTAAAATAAAAGAAAAATAATATTTTTTGTAGTTTTCATTTTAAGAGAAAATAAAGCAAAAAGGTCAAATATAGGCAAAGTAACTGTTTACCGTGAAAATGGTAACAACAATTAAATTTGTAAATGGTATTCTAAAAATACATGATATATACCCGAGCTAGTAGTTAGAGCAGTTGATACTAAGAACGTGAAGCTTAACGATAAAATGCGAGCTAAAACAAGACAGTAATCAAACCGAAGGGACCTGTTGCCCGGATGCAAAGCCGGTCGATAAGGACCTCGGGGTCGGAACTCGAATCAAGCTCGAGCTATCGGGGGCAACCGGGAATAGGATAACAATTAAGCATACGATCAAGCAAGGCTCTTTACGGCCAAAGTTGTGCAATATAGCATGAAATAAGTAAGAAGACAATAGATGTTAAAGCGGCCTCGAGCCAGTGAGAACGAACAAAATATGAGAAAGAGAGAGAGATATTATTGCTTTGGTGGAGAAATGGAGCAATTTTAGCCTCTTACAAAGTGGTATGGGTTCCCCTTATATAGGCAAGGGAATGCGGTATGGTACATAGTGCATTAAATGTAAATATACGGGAATGGGACGGCTAGACATGACACATGAGCCTATTGATTCTAGCTGCTTGCCTCGGGAGTTCCCCGTCTTCATAACCTTTGATGTGTCGCAGACAGATGCCTTAACCTCGGAGCCTCTACAGGGCCACAGATGTTCCTCGAGATAAGGAGCCTGATCATGATCCCACAACCTTGAGGAGCTAACATGACATTCTGAATATACCTTAATGGCGGGAAATGGATTCCCCTGATTTCACCGCATACAGTAACAATATTAGAGTTAAGAAAATACTTAAGTACTAAAGGTGTAAAAATCTCGGGGAGGGTCAAAAATTACATGTCTACAATTGCCCCTCTTTGAGTGGAAACACGAACAGTTTTCAGACAAAGACCGACGAGACATGTTTTTGGCCCGACCCATATTCAAAAAGATCAAAAAATAAAGAAAGAGTGTGCGACCGGGTCCTGGTTTTGGACAGCCTACATATCCGGGGTTATAAGGGAATCAGGACACGTGTAGTTCAAAAGTGAATGGAGTGATGCAGTATGTGGAGAGAATGAGAGAGTCGAGTGAGGTTCCGTAAAGTCCCCGGTACGTGGTCCTTTTATTATATCAAAATCAAAATGAAAAAGAACTAAACAAACCTATCAACTATGAGTCACAAGATTTCTATCTATAAGTCTTCTGGAACTTAATCTTGAGTCTTAAATGGTCCTTCATGCAGACTTTGATTTGAACCTTGATGCTTTCTAGCTGCAGGTATTGATTCATTCTTCCACGGCTTCTCTGGATCAAGACCGGACATGCAGTGCTCGTGACTTTAGCATGTCTTGAGTAGTTCACATCTTTTATCTACTTCTGCATTTTGGATTCACTTTTTTTCCTTTTCTTTTATTCTGGATTGAGACTTCTTCTTTTGGTTATCTCGGATTGTCGACTCACATTCTTGAAGCGAGCTTTTGTTAGTTCTATCTTGAATTAAATTCTAAAACTAGAAATGAATTCCCTTGTTCTCCAGGTGTGCGTCTGCAACTGAGTTAAGACTTGAATGAATTCCCTTGTTCTCCAGGTGGGCACCTGCTATTAACCTAACAACTTGAAATGAATTCCCCCGTTCTATAGGTGAGCGCCTGCTACCGACTTAAAACTTGAAACTCTTGAAATAAATACCCTCGTTCTCCAGATGGGCGCCTGATACTACAGCAAAACAGACAAAACAAAGAAACTTTTCTGCCCCAGTTAGCACTAGGAAGATTTGTGAGTTATTAGCAGAACTATAAATCACCTACGTTATCGATAAAGGATGCAATGATGAGAGTAAAATTGAAGATTCGACTAGGAAGTGTGTCTCCTATGAGTAAAACCAAGAAAATTTTGACTTGCAAATGCGTCTACTAAAAAAACTGAATGACCCAGACTAGGAAGTGCGTCTCCTAGATTTAAGATTGAGCTTGTGAAAAATTATAAACTAAGTTTAACTAAAGTAAAAATTGACCCTATTCTCAAGGCGGGACCCCTGATTTCAAGAAAACTAAAGATTAATAACTTAAAACTAAAAATTGACCCTTTTTTTCTTTTCGAATCCAAAAATTCCTTTTTTTTAAAAAAAATTATTGTCCTAGGAGAATGTTTTAATCATAGGAGAAAGATTCATCAGACTAAGAATTTGATCCTAGGAGAAAGTTCATTAGACTAGGTCTCTTTTCTTTTTTTTTGGTATTTTAGGAGAAAGATTCACCGGACTAAGATTTCTATCCTATGAGAAAATTCATCAAACTAGGTTTCTTATCTTAGGAGAAAGTTTCATCAGACTAAGATTTCTTATCCTAGGGAAAGTTCATCAGACTAAGGCGATTATCATAGGAGAAAGAAAATTCATTAGACTTGGTTTTAATCTTAGGAGAAAGATTCATCAAACTAAGAATTTTATCCTAGGAGAAAGTTCATCAGACTAGGTCTTCTATCTTAGGAGAAAAAATGTGAAGAGCAATGGCAACATTTTATGCATATTAGCAAGACAAATAAAGGTAGAGATTTGAGAAACTTCCCTTTGTCGGCTCTTCTCTTCTCTTCTATTTTTTCACTTTTTTTTAAACAACTTTCCTTGCACTGCTTTGTTCCTGTTCAACCGAAGAAAATTTTGTCAGTTTTGAAAGTAATGGTCGGTTTATGGCCTTGAGTCTTGGGCAGCTTGGCTTTTTCTCAATGGTCTTGGGTCGATTTCAAGAGACTTTTGTTCTGCAGAAACCCTGATTGTTTCACATCCAGTACTATTTGTATTTGTGGCTCAATCAGCCTTATCCCTACTGGGGATATTTGCTTAGGATGACCTTTTCTGATATCTTGAATGACTTCCTGCTTTTTGAGCAATTTGTCTGTCAGAGGGAATCACAAGTTATCTTTGCTTGCGCCAAGTAGGCTGACAAGAGTCTTGGGGGAGCTTTTGCATGAATCTTCAAGGCAAGTTGACTGTAACTACTGAGTGTGCTGGATAAATTTACTTTATGTAACTGAAAAGGTGGTAGCAGATTTTGAAATCTTTTCTCGCTTATTTTGACACGGACTGACTCAGAGTGAAGGAAGTAATGATACAAAATAATAATATTAACAAGAAATGCCAATGTCGGGAAGAACAGAAGGAAGGTTATTTTTTTATTTTCTTTTAAATAATTAGTCTTAATGATCATGACATGCATTTTGGACATAACAACCTGATCTATCAAACTGATCCAATCTTCCTTTTTACCATTCTTATGACCTTTGAAGTTGGGCTTGTTCGTGACGATTCTTTGCATCTGCTTCACAACCCACTTTCGACTAGTGGTGCCCCGATGGGTTTTCACAAACAAGTCTCTCTCATTTATTTTCTCTGTTTACCGTCGCCTTACTGTGCCCGTGAAGGTTTTTACTTGCAAGACTCTCTCATTTTTTCTTTCCCTTTTTTTTCTATGGGCAACTTGACAGTGTTCTATGTTGTGTGACAACCATTACTCATTGCATACTTCTCTTGGAATTCTTGAAAGCTTATTAAGAGGTCTTGATTTGGAAGGTTTTTGGATAAGGTTGGAAAGAAAGGACGTCATGAAGGCTCAAAATAGACTCAAAGTAAAGGGGGTTGTAGACTTACAACTCTTGGAATCGACTTTTTCAAAAGTGAAATAAATTTTACCCCAGTTTCAGCTATTGGGGATTTTTTTCTTTTTTTCTTTTTATTTTTTGAATTCTTATTTGGTTGGATCGAACCGTGAGGCTGCCTACGTATCCTTTTTTTTAAAAGGAATCATTTCAAACGTAGTTCAAAAATCTGACCTAACTATTTTTTCATCTTTCTTTCTGTATCTCTTTTTTTCTTTCTTCTTTTTTTTTCAAGTTGTCTCAGCTTCTGTTTTCTGGGGGCATGGACCTTTGACTATTTTCTTTTCTTTTTTTTCACAAGAACTTTCTAAGAGTTTTCCCAGTTTGTACTCTTGGGGCATGGACTTTTTTTTCATCATTTTTTTATTTTAATTTTTTATTGAACTTTTAACTCTAAACTTGATTCCAAAAGAGGGTGGTCAAAGAAAATAACACAAGATCAAAAAAGGTAACAAATGCTATAAAGTGTTTGGGTAGTAGAAAAAGGGCCACCTATCCTCAAGAACGTCAATCATGGTATCCTCTTGCGATCACAGTATTGATGAAAATGACTATCTTCTTGGTGTGTCGTGGTCGAAAGACAACTTTTATCCATTAATGTCAAACTTCCGACCAAGCTTCAATTGATTCAATATCCTCAAGCCCGATCTTCATAATGATTTGAAGGTAAATTTTACTCGACCTTACTTCCAAAATATTTCAACTCTTTATTCATCCTCAAAAACGTCTTTAACTCAGTTATCCAATTCAAGCTTAAATCAATTTTCTAAGATCTGGTAAAAAATTCCAGATGTATGTCATATCACTAAAACTAGCGGGAAAAGAACTAAGCATTGAATGACACAAAGGACAAACTCTATTTTATTGAGTAAACAACAAGATAAACAACCTAAAATCCGAGTTACAACCCTGAAATAACCTAGATAATGAAAATAGCAACAAAACAGGCAGACAAGACTCATACAAACAGAATAGAGGGATAGAAGGGTTTGGCTCAATAAAACCAATAAAATCTAGATGACAACCCTGAAATAACCCAGATAATAGAAAAAATATCAAAACAAACTACCAAGATTCCTTCCTAGTGAGGAGGGAATGACTTTTCAATTGCTAAGCTTGACATTTAGCCACACCTTCGCTCATCATAATCACCATGTCCTTCTCCAATTTCAGTCAGCAAGCTCCCGAGAGGATTCTCATAATCCATGTAACCAGGTATCATCCCCACAAAGTGTGCATCATCATGTGCAGGTGAAGTATTCTGCGTGATATTTTGGGTGTCACTGTCTTGGATCACAATCAATTTTTCCTGGACCATCCTTTTTATTTCCCTTTTCAAATCCCAGCAGCTTTCAACATTGTGCCCCAGGGCACTGGAATGGTATTCACACCTTTTAGAAGGGTCAAAGCTTCTTGCACGTGGGTCTACATGATTTGGAGGAGCAGGTGCAATCATGTCATAATGCTTTAATTTCTCAAACAACCTTGCATAAGACTCTCCTATTAGTGTAAAATTATCTTTTAACCTATGTTCCTCTTCATATCCCTGGCTTGGATATGGGCAATAGGGCACTTGAAAATTTTGTGAAATCGCCAAAGCTGTCACACCTCCTTTTTACCCGTAGGGGATATAAGAGAGTTTTTCCAATTAAAGTGACAATAATCGAAATGAGATTATTTATTATTCAGAGTAGCCACTTGGAATACTTTATGGTGTCCCAAGTCACCGGTTTATTTTAAATCCCAAATCGAGGAAAATTGACTCTTATTATGGTTGGCGAACACAGAAGACCGGGTAAGGAATTCTGTTAACCAGGGAGAAGGTGTGAGGCACTCCCAAGTTCCATGGTTTTATCTCGTTGCTCAACTATTAATAATTGGTCTAATTATCTGATTTATTATATGTTTAAACTCTATTGAGCATTTTTACTTTTAACCGCTTTTAATTATTTATGGATTGAACAAGTCCCGATATCGCACACTTGTTTGTTTTTGTACACATTACGAATCGCATCACGGGAACCGTACCAACGATCTACAACATGTTTAATTTTATTATCGTTCGAAATTGTGCCAAGGTCACATGAAATGTGCACCCGACTTGGAGATAACGTATCATGACTATGCCATGAGAACTGTACTGTCACGATCCTAAACCCAAACCCGGTCGTGATGGCGCCTCTCTTAAATACAAGGCCAGCCAATTAAACCCAATTCACTTTTTAAATAATTAATCAGTAATAAACAGCCTAAGCGTGAGTAAATAAGCAAAAGTCTAAACAAAAGGTTGTATAATATGGGGAATATAGCCCAAACACAGCCCGATACCGGGGTGTCACAAGTCACGAGCATGTAACACGGAATACTCCAAAGCAACTACAGAGTTTAATACAAAAACTAAAGACATGATGAGATAAGATAGGTAGGAGCTCCAGGCTGCGAACGCCAATAACTACCTAGAGACTCCTCGGATCCGCCTGAAGTTGGAAACGATCAGCACTCGGGAGCGAGACCAGCTACGCCTGAATATGCATACAGGGTGCAGGGAGTAAAGTGAGTACTCCAACTCAGTGAGTAACAAATGTAAATAAACACTGAAAGTAAGAAATCAAGTAAGGCACAAGGCTTTCTATAATGAAGCAGTAAAACAATTAAAACAGTAAACACGTGAAAGGTAGGTAAAATTCTTTAACTCAAACGTAGTTTCATGAAAAGCCTTTTTCCATAATTAAGCATGAAATTGACAGTCAATTATGAAAAGTAAACATATAAAAGCTCGCCCCTCGGGCACAATATCAACAAATCCGCCTCTCAAGCAATATCTCAGAACAGTACCAGCCCCTCAGGCAATCACATAGAATAATACCAGCCCCTCAGGCTCAATATCACATCACAATGGGTATCTGCACTCACTAGGGGTGTACAGACTCCTGGAAGGGCCCCTTATTGCCCAAGAGCAATATCAAGCCACCTCGTGGCGTACATATCTCAGGCCCTCATCCTCATAATTAGTATCAAACGTTTCCTCACAACATAGGCCCTCGGCCTTACTCAGTCAAAATCCTTACAAGCCACTAAGGCAATAGTAAAACATGATTCTCAGCCCAAAAATATCATTTAAAAGATCATGTAAGTGTTAATAATAGAGTAAACATGGCTGAGTACGAAAAATAGTGAAATATAACATGATTGAGTTCAAGTATAAAGTCAAAACAGTGAGGAAACAATAGTAAAAATCCCCAAAGGGTTCAAATAGTTGACACAAGGCCCAAATATGCCATTCAGCCCAAATAATGATGGTAGCAAATAGATTTCAGTCAAATACGTGGTAAAATAGTCATTCGGGATGGACTAAGTCACAATCCCCAATAGTGCACAACCCCACGCTCGTCCTCAAGCGTGTGTGTCAACTCAATATAGCACCACAATGTGCAAGTCCGGGGTTTCATACCCACAGAACATCATTTACAATTATTACTCACCTCGAATCGGTCAAATCTCTAGCTCGCAATGCTTTTGCCTCTCGAATCGGCCTCCACTCATGTTGAATCTATCCAAAATCGGAAAGAGGACGTCAAAATATGCTAAGGGAACGAAGCCCAAGCGAAAATAATCAAAATACTACATAAATTCCGAATTTACCAAAACCAGACCCTCGGGCCCATGTCTAGAAATTCGAATTTTTACATCACCAGATTCCTTATCTCCTCAAGAGTTCATACATATCAAAAGTTCTGAAATCCGACCTCAAATAGTCCTTCAAATCCCCAAGTAAAGGTCTAAGTTCCCAAGCCCTAGTTTCCCCAATTTTCACCCTTAATTCCCATGATTTCTAGCTCTAATCCGTGTAATAATAGCATAGGAATGAGTTTTAGGTCCAAATTCCTTACCTCAATGAAGTTTCCTTGAAATCTCTCTTTCAAATCGTCCAAAAAGCTCCTAAGACGAAGTCAAATGTAGTGAAAGAGTTCAAATTCGCAAATGCTATAATTTATACCTTTTGCCCAGACATTTTCGCATATGCGGCTATATTTTCGCTTCTACGGCACCGCATCTGCGGTCATAAACCACTGCATCTGCGGTCCTCACTTAAACTCCCATTTTCGCATTTGCGATTCATTATCCGTATCTACGACTTCGCAGATGCGGTCCTCTTTGCCGCTTCTGCGGTTCCTTCTCCTCAGACCCTTTTTCGCTTCTGCGGTCGATCTCCTGCATGTGCGGCATCGCACCTGCGTTTCCCAATCCGCAGGTGCGGAAATACTAGAAGCAGCAAAAGTTCAGCAGCTTCAAACATTCCACAAACTCCCCGTCAACCATCCGAAATCATCCCGAGGCCCCTGGGACTTCAACCTAAAACAAAAACATATCCTAATACCTTATTCAAACTTGTACCAATCTTCAAAACACCTCAAACAACGTCAAATCAACAAAAACACATCGGATTCAAGCCAAACTTTCTAAAATCCTCTGAATTCCGCGTTTGATAAAAATTCCAACCAAACCACGTCCGAATGACCTGAAATTTTGCACACACATCTCAAGTAACACAACGGAACTGTCGGAATTCCATTCCGACCCTTATATCAAAATCTCACCTACCAACCGGAAATCGCCAAAATATCGACTTCGCCAATTCAAGCCTAAATCTGCTCTGAACCTCCAAAACTCATTCTGATCACGCTCATAAGTCATAAATTACCTCCCAAAGCTAACCGAACCTTCGAAACTCACTTCCAAGCCCTCTAACACACAAGTCAACAACGGTTGACATTTCCAACTTAAACTTACTCTAAAGAGACTAAGTGTCTCAAACCTTACCAAATCCTTTCCGAACTTGATCTGACCAACCCGACACCACATAACACGGATAAACAAAGCATAAAAAGGGAGAAATAGGGGAAACACAGCGGTAACTCATGAGAAGACTGGTCGGGTCGTCATATCATCCCCAACTTAAACAAATGTTCGTCCGCGAACGAATCAAGAAACATACCTGAAGACTCAAATAGGTGAGGATATCTGCTCTGCATCTCCCGCTCGGTCTCCCAGGTAGCCTCCTCCACGGGCCGACCTCTCCACTATACTTTCACTGAAGCTATATCCTTTGACCTCAACTTCCAAACCTGACGACCCAAAATAGTTATTGGCTCCACATCATAAGTCAAATCATCATCCAACTGAATCGTGTTGAAATCTAAAACATGAGACGGATCCCCAATCTACTTCCGGAGCATAGAAACATGAAATACCGGATGCACACTCGATAAACTGGGCGGCAAGGCAAGCTCATATGTCACCTCCCCAATCCTCCGAAGCACCTCAAAAGGAACAATGAATTGAGGACTCAATTTACCTTTCTTTCCAAATCTCATAACACACTTCAAGGGCGAAACCTTCGACAGAACCTTCTCGCCAACCATGTAGGACACATCTCGAACCTTCTTGTCAGCATAACTCTTTTGCCATGACTGCGTTGTATGAAGCCTCTCCTGAATCACCTTCACCTTTTCTAAGGCATCCTGCACCAAGTCTGTCCCCAATAGCCTAGCCTCACCGAGCTCGAACTAGCCAATTGGAGATCTACACCGCCTCCCGTACAAAGC
Organism: Nicotiana tabacum; assembly: GCF_000715075.1. NCBI lineage: Eukaryota > Viridiplantae > Streptophyta > Magnoliopsida > Solanales > Solanaceae > Nicotiana > Nicotiana tabacum. The sequence goes on from NC_134085.1 coordinate 72,245,196, forward strand.
CTCATATGGAGCCATCTGAATACTCGATTGGTAGCTGTTGTTATAAGCAAACTCTGCGTGTGGTAATAACTGATCCCATGACCCTCCGAAATCAATGACACAAGCACGCAACATGTCCTTCAATACCTGAATAGTGCGCTCGGACTGCCCGTCCATCTGAGGGGGAAAAGCTATGCTCAACTCAACCTGAGTACCCAACTCTCGCTACACAGACCTCCAAAACTGTGATATAAACTGAGTGCCCCTATCTGAAATAATGGAAACTGGGACACCATGCAACCAAACAATATCCCGGATATAGATCTTTGCCAACCGCTCTAAAGAATAAGTAGTACACACAGGAATGAAGTGCGCGGACTTGGTCAGCTAATCCACAATCACCCAAATAGCGTCGAACTTTCTCAATGTCCATGGAAGTCCAACAACAAAGTCCATAGTGATCCTCTCCCACTTCCACTCGGAAATATCTATTCGTTGAAGCAAGCCACCTGGTCCCTGATGCTCATATTTCACCTGCTGACAATTGAGACATCGAGCTACAAATCCGACAATGTCTTTCTTCATTCTCCTCCACCAATAATGCTGCCTCAAATCCTGATACATCTTCGCGGCACCCGGATGAATGGAATACCGCGAGCTATGGGCCTCTTCCAGAATCAACTCCCGAAGCCCATCCATATTGGGCACACAAATCCGGCCCTACATCCTCAACACCCCATCATAACTGATGGTCACATCTCTAGCATCATCATGCTGAACTTTGTACTTAAGGACAAGCAAATGCGGATCATCATACTGGCGCTCCCTGATACGATCATATAAGGAAGACTGAGAAACCACACAAGCCAATACCCGACTGGGCTCCGAAATATCTAACCTCACCAACCGATAGGCCAAGGCCTGAACATCCACTGCAAGAGGTATCTCCCCAACTGGAATATATGCCAGACTCCCCATACTCATCGCCTTTTGGCTCAGAGCATCGGCCACCACATTGGCCTTCCTCGAATGGTAAAATATAGTGATATCATAATCCTTAAGCAACTCCAACCACCTCCGCTGCCTCAAATTGAGATCCTTCTATTTGAACAAGTGTTGGAGGCTACGATGATCAGTAAACACCTCACAAGACACACCATACAAGTAATGTCTCAAAATTTTCAACGCGTGAACTATGGAAGCCAACTCTAAATCATGAACAGGGTAGTTTTTCTCATGGGGCTTCAATTGACGAGAAGCATAAGCAATAACTCTACCCTCCTGCATCAAAACACACCCAATACCAACTCGCGAAGCATCACAATACATGGTATATGAACCTAAAGATGATGGCAAAACTAACACTAGAGTTGTGGTCAACGTTGTCTTGAGCTTCTAAAAGCTCTCCTCACACTCATCCGACCATACAAATGAAACACCCTTCTGAGTCAACTTGGTCAAGGGCGATGAGATAGATGAGAATCCCTGAACAAAACGGTGATAATAACCCGCCAAACCAAGAAAACTATGAATCTCTTTTGCTGAGGACGATATGGGCCAACTCTGAACAATCTCTATCTTCTTCGGATCAACTTGAATTCCCTGGCTGGACACCACGTTCCGTAAGAAAGCCACTGAACTAAGCCAAAACTCACACTTGGAGAATTTTGCATAAAGTTTCTCCTCTCTCAATCTCTGCAACACAACTCTCAAATGCTCCGCGTGCTCCTCCTGACTACGCGAATATACCAGAATATAATCAATGAAGACTATGACAAATGAGTCAAGATAAGGTTGGAACACACTTTTCATCAAATGCATGAACATTGGTGGGGCATTGATCAGCCCAAAAGACATCACCAAGAACTTATAATGACATATTGGGTCCTGAAAGCTATCTTAAGAATATCCGAGTCGCTGATCTTCAACTGGTGATAACCTGAATGGAGATCAATCTTGGAGAACACTCTTGCTCCCTAAAGTTGGTCAAATAAATCATCAATGCGAGGCAAAGGATACTTGCTCTTAATTGTTACCTTGTTCAATTGCCTATAATTAATGCACATCCTAATAGTGCCATCCTTCTTCTTCACAAATAGAATCGTCCCACCCCAAGCTGACACACTAGGCCGAATGAACCCTTTATCAAGGAGTTCCTGAAGCTGCTCCTTTAATTCCTTCAACTCTGCTGGTGCCATACGATACGGCGGAATAGAAATGGGCTGAGTGTCTGGCACCAGGTCAATACCAAAATCAATATCCTTGTCCGGTGGCATGCCCGGCAGGTCTGCAGGAAACACATTAGGAAAATCCTTCACAACTGAAACAGAATCAGTACTAGGAGTCTCAACACCGACATCCCTCACGAAGGCTAAATACAAAAAGACAACCCTTCCCAACCATACGCTGGGATTTCAAGAATGAGATCACTCTACTAGGAACGTAATCAGTCACACCTCACCACTCGATCCGTGGCACACCCGGTATAGCTAATGTGACTGTCTTAGTATGATAGTCTAGAATAGCACGACAAAGAGATAGCCAATCCATGCCCAAAATGACATTGAAATCCACTATACACAATGATAAAAGATCCACACGGGTCTCCAGACCCCCAATAGTCACCACACATGACTGGTACATACGGTCTACAACAACAGTATTGCCCATCGGGGTAGATACATGACTAAGTGAAGCAAGAAACTCATGGGGCGTACCCAAATAACGAGCAAAGTCTGATGACACATAAGAAAAGGTGGAACCGGGATCAAATAATACAGAGGCATCTCTGTGGCAGACTGAAACAATACTTGTAATAACAGCATCTGAAGCAATAGCATCGGGTCTGCCTGGAAGTGCATAGAAACGGGCCTAATCGCCACCTGATCAACATCTCTCTCTAGGGAGACCCTTAGCTAACTGACCTCCACCCTTCGCTGGCTGGGCAGGTGGTGGTGAAGTAACTGACGCTGAAGCCAATGACTGACCCCTCTGCTGATATGAACTGGCAAGACGACGAGGGAACTGCCTCTACATATAACCCATCTCACCATACTCATAACAACTCTCAGGTGTTGGAGAAGGGGACTGAAGGGAACCCCTCGCACTGGAGTGACTAGCGGATACACCTGGCATAGAAGAGCCCTGAACTGATGGAGTACGGGACGAACTCTCAGCTGGAAGGGCACTAAGTGATGACTGGCCCTGATGAGAACTATCAGAACCATGACCCGATGACTCCCCAAGATAACTTGGATGAGCTGGCTGAGCATGCCTGAATGGACGGCCTCTGCCGTGCTGAAACTGACCTCTCAAATGAGTACCACTATAACTACCAGATCCTCGAGGCCTCTTGGCCTCCCTCTCCTATTACTCCTGGCGAGAACAAACTCAATCTCATGGGCAATATCCACAACCTCCTCGAAAGTAGCACCAATCACCCTTTCCCTAGTCATGAGAATACGAAGATGATAAGTGAGGCCATCAACAAACCTCCTAATCCTCTCTCTATCTATCAGAACCATCCAAATAGCATGACGATCTATCTCAGAGAACCTCATCTCATACTGTGTCACAGTCATATCTCCCTGACGCAACCACTCAAACCTCCTACAGAGTTCCTCTCTATGGTACTGCGGCACATACTTCTTCAGAAAGAGAATAGAGAACTGCTGCTAGGTAAGGGGTGCTGCACCAATAGGCCTACGCCTCTCAAAAGCCTCCCACCAAGTGAAGGCAGCTCCAGAAAACTGATAAGTAGTGAAAGCGACCCCGCTGGTCTCCGGAATACCCGTTGTACAAAGCATCCTCTGACACTTATCCAAGAAACCCTGGCATCCTCGCCCTCTGCACCACTGAAGGTCGGAGGCTACAGTCTACCAAACCTCTCCAACCTACGATGCTCATCCTTCGGCATAACAGGATCTAAATAGTCGTGAGCAGCTGCAACCGGCTGGGCTGGATGTGACCCCAGTGTCTGAAGTCCCTGCACGACCTACTCAGGTGTGCGAGCGGTAGGAGTCTGATTGCCTCCCCCAGCCTGAGAGGTAGCTGCGACTGTAGTGGCTGAAACCGCCTAAGCAAGGCCAGTGCAAACAGGCAAGATCTGAGCCAAGGCCTCCTGAAAACCCAGAATCACAATGGCCACAGCTGGTGCCTGAGCTGGTGCTGCAGGAGCATCCATAACTGGGACCTGATCCTGAACTGGGGCAGCTGGTGGATTTGCAGGTGCTTCCCTAGTTGCTCTGCCCCTACTACGACCACGACCGTGTCCTCGGCCTCTAGTGGCCACAACTGGTGGTACTGGTGGTCGTCCATCCTGACCGGTAGCCCGTGTCCTCACCATCTGTGAGAGAGTAGAATAACAGAAGTTTCGTACTCGGATCAACAAATTCGCACGAAAAGAATTTCAAGAATATGAAGTTTTTCGTAAAGGTTCTGCAGCATCTCGAGGATAAATAAAAACGTCTCCATACCGATCCGCTAGACTCTACTAAACCTGCTCATGATTAGTGAGACCTGTGCTAAAATCTGATACCAGCTTGTCACGACCCTAAACCCGAACCCGGTCGTGATGGCGCCTCTCATGAAGACAAGGCCAACCAATTAAACCCAATTCACTTTTTAAACATTTAATCAGTAATAAACAGTATAAGCATGAGTAAATAAACCAAAGTCTAAGCAAAAGGTAGCATAATATGCGGAATATAGCCCAAACACAGCCTGATACCGGGGTGTCACAAGTCACGAGCATCTAACAATACGAAATACTCCAAAGAAACTATATAGTTTAAAATGAAAACTAAAGAAAAGATGAGATAAGATAGGGAGGAGCTCTTGGCTGCGAATGCCAACAGCTACCTAAAGACTCCTCGGATCCGCCTGAAGCTGGAATGATCAGCACTCGGGAGCGGGACCAGCTACGCCTGAATCTGCACACAGGGTGTAGGGAGTAAAGTGAGCACTCCAACTTAGTGAGTAACAAATGTAAATAAAGACTGAAAGCAAAAAATCACGTAAGCCACAAGGCATTCTATAATGAAGCAGTAAAAAAATTAAAATAGTAAACCAGTGAAAGGTAGGCAAAAAATTTTAACTCAAATGTAGTTTCATAAAAAGCCTTTTTCAATATTTAAGTAGGAAATTGACATTCAATTATGAAAAGTAAACACATAAAGGCTCGACCCTCGGGCACAGTATCAACAATTCCGCCCTTCTAGGGGTTTACAACCTCCTGGAGGGGCCCCTTACGGCCCAAGCACAATATCAAGCCACCTCGTGGCATCATCACTAGGCCATCGGCCTCATATCAATCAAGCGACTTCGTGGCATACATATCTCAAGCCCTCGGCCTCATAATCAATATCAAATGTTTCTTCACAACATAGTCCCTCGGCCTTACTCAGTCAAAATCCTCACAAGCCACTCGGACAATAGTAAAACATGATTCTCAGCCAAAAAAATATCATTTAAAAGATTCATGCAAGTGTTAAAAACATAGTAAACATGGCTGAGTACGAAAAACAGTTAAATATAACATGACTGAGTTCAAGTATAAAGTCAAAACATTGAGGAAATACTAGTAAAAATTCACGAAGGGTTCAAATAGTTGGCACATGGCTCAAATATGGCATTCAGCCCAAATAATGATGGTAGCAAATAGATTTCAGTCAAATACGCGGTAAAATAGTCATTCGGAATGGACTAAGTCACAATCACCAACAGTGCATGACACCACGCTCGTCATCAAGCATGTGCGTCACCTCAATATAGCACCACGATGTGCAAGTCCGGGGTTTCATTCACTTAGAACATCATTTACAATCATTACTCACATCGAACCGGTCAAATCTCTAGCTTTGCGACGCCTTTGCCCTTCGAATCGGCCTCCACTCACATCAAATCTATCAGAAATTAGAATGAGGACATCAAAATATGCTAAGGGAACGAAGCGCAAGCAAAAATAATAAAAATACTACATAAATCACGAATTTACCAAAACCCGACCCCAGGGCCTACGTCTCAGAATTCGATAATTTTTACATCAATGGATTCCTTATCTCCTCACGATTTCATACATATCAAAAGTTCTAAAATCCAACCTCAAATGGTCGTTCAAATCCCCAAGCAAAGGTCTAAGTTTCCTAGCCCTAGTTTCCCCAATTTTTACCCTTAATTCCCATGATTTCTAGCTCTAATCCGTATAATATCATAGGAATGAGTTTTAGGTCCAAATTCCTTACCTCAATGAAGTTTCCTTGAAAACCCTCTTTCAGATCGTCCAAAAAGCTCCAAAGCCGAAGTCAAAACTGGTAAAATAGCTCAAATTCGCAAAAGCTACGATTTATACCTTCTGCCCAGACATTTTCGCATCTGCAGCTATATTTATGCTTCTGTGGTACCGCATCTGCGGTAAAAAATCACCGCATTTGCGGTCCTCACTTAAACTCCCAGTTCAGCATCTGCGATTCATTATCCGCATCTGCGACTTCGTAGATGCGGTCCTCTTAGCCGATATTGTGATTCCTACTCCTCAAACCCTTTTTTACTTCTGCGGTCGATCTCCCGCACGTGCAGTGTCACATCTACGGTCTCCAATCCGTAGGTGTGGAAATACCAGAAGCAGCAAAAGTTCAGCAGCTGCAAACATTCCTCAAACTCCCCGTCAACCATCCGAAATAATCCGAGGCCCCCGGGACCTCAAAAAAAAACACAAACATATCCCAATACCTTATTCAAACTTGTATCAATCTTCAAAACACCTCAAACAACGTCAAATCAACCAAAACACATTGGATTCAAGCCAAACTTTCTAAAATCCTCTGAATTTCGCTTTTGATCAAAAACCCAACCAAACCACATCCGAATGACCTGAAATTTTGCACACACATCTCATGTGACACAATGAAACTACTGCAACTCTCGGAATTACATTCCGACTCCTATATGAAAATCTCACCTACCAACCGAAAATCGCCAAAATATTTACTTCGCCAATTCAAGCCTAAATCTACTCCAAACCTCCAAAACTCATTCCGATCACGATCCTAAGTCATAAATCATCTCCCAAAGCTAATCGAACCATCGGAACTCACATCCGAGCTATCTAACACATAAGTCAACCAGATGTTGACTTTTCCAACTTATACTCACTCTAAAGAAACTCAGTGTCTCAAATCTTACCAAATCCTTTCCGAACTCGATCTGACCAACCCGATACCACATAATACGAATAAACAAAGCATAAAGAAGCAAAAAATAGGGTAAACGGGGTGGTAACTCATGAGACGACTGGTCGGGTCGTCACACGTACCCATAGTCACGATGATTTTATTAATTGCGTCTAAAGCAAGCTATGATATTCATGAGTTATTTATTTTCCTGAAAATTTTAGACTGCTTGGGAACATCTAAGAGTCATATAAATTATTGGAAAGAAATTGTGTGATTCGATTATGGAGAAGAACATTTTGGACTCATAGGTCCTACTTATATTGGCCCAGATCTTTATAAATTCGAACTAATCTCACATGCCAAATCATTTTCACTAAGTTCAAGCCTTATATTCAACCTCTTTCAATAGATACAATTCCAATTCTCATTAACAAATTTCAAATTGTTTTATCTCAATTTAACAAAGAGATAGTAGTATAATTTCATGTAGTCACTAAACACAATATAGGCATAAAAGGCAGTTACAATAAAGAATAGATAGAACAAAACATAAAAAATGGAGAATGGATTATATATTAACTCAAACAATAAATAAAGTAAGGCAATAGAGGATTAATGACAACTTGTAAATTAGAACGAAAGTAGAAAAGGAATAGAGATAACAGACCTTTTATATATATGAAGATTTGTTGAATCCAAACATGAAAACTCGACGAGAGAATTCGAACAAACCGAACCAGGCACGGAGAACTCGCTGGCGATCTCGGGTGACAGAGCTTCGACGTGATTAATGGAGAAAATTAAAACTACTTTTGTGGTGCATTTGGGGTTAGTTTTTGGCTAAAATGTGGGGCTTTTGGGGGCTGTTTTCGAGTTGAGCTTGGGGGTGCTTTTGGTGGCTTTATTGTTGATTTTTGGTGAGCTTTTGGAGCTATTTTCAATGGCCATTTTGCTGTATTTTTTCAGCTGTAAACAGTGGTGTTTTGGAGTTGTTTGATGGAGTTTAAGAGTGGCTTAATGGAGGTTTCATGGCTAAAAAAATGGGCTCTTTGGGGTTGTTTGAGGGTGGTTTAATGAAGGATTTTAGGAAGAAGATGAAATAGAAAAGAGTAGGTGTGTCTTTTTTTTCAGATTTGTGTTTTCCCCATTTTTCTCTATTTCCTCCTATCCGTCTCTCTCTGTTTTTTGTCCATTGTCCTCTCATCCCGTTTATATTAATTGTGAGCCTAGGTGAGTGCTTGATGAGGAAGGAGGAATATAAGTGGTCCCCATGGAATATTTTTGTGGTCCTCCCCTACTAAAATCACTGTATTTATGTATGTATGGAATTGTAGTGTGCATGTGATAAGTTTGTTAGAGGAATTATGTAGAAGTGTGTGGTGTGAAAAGGTGATTGGAAGAAAAAAAAGAAATATAAAAAGGAAAATAAAGAAGATAAAGAGACTACGTCCACTATTTCATTTCTTGTTTCAATTTTACTTTTGCTGTTCTTTTGATTTCATTCTTCTCATTTTTCCTTTGTTTTTTTTTTGTCTTGTTAGTTTTTGTTTTATTGATAAAACAAAAGCTCAAAATACTAATATATATAGTCCTAAAACGTGGAATCTTTTTATTTTTTTAAAAAAACTAAATTAGAAACTACAAGAGAGGAAAAAAACATGTAGTAAAAGTATTAAAAATAGCATTAAATCAAAGTTATGGCTAATAAAATGAAAACTTAATACTCTAAAATAATGTGACTTTTTTTGTTATTTTTTCAATTTTATCCAAAGAAGATACACTAAAAATTGCTAGAGAAATACTAATTAGCTAAAATAAAAGAAAAAAATTATTTTTTGTAGTTTTCATTTTAAGAGAAAATAAAGCAAAAAGGTCAAAAATAGGCAAAGTAACAATATTAGAGCTAAAAAATATTTAAGTACTAAAGGTGTAAAAATCTCGGGGAGGGTCAAAAATTACATGTCTACAGGGCATACAGATAAGTATAGGCAAGGAAGGACATCACAAAGTAATAGCTTATGTTAAAGAAAGCTAAGAAGGAACGAAAGGAATTATTCGATCAATGATCTAGAGTTAGCTACGTTATGAACGCACTTAAAATTTTGGAGTATTACCCATTCAGCATATATGTTGACAATCATACAGTCACGGAAGACTCTGGTATAAGTTAAAAGAAGTAATTGAGTTCAAGTCATAGACAAAGGGTTGAAATTTGTATCATGGATATTCCATAACGCCCATGAAAGGCCAAAGTAATAACTAATACCAGGAACCGCAAATCAGAATATAGCTTAAGCCTACATAAAGACTGATCTAAAGGAGAGCAAACTAAAGAGCTACATCAACGAAGTAAATCAGAAATCTGACTATTGGACCCAGAAAATTATAGATCTCGTAATTGAGAACATTGCAGGATTACCTTTTAGATATCAGAGGCACACGAGAGATAGTATAGTAGACATATTCTATAATAGCTCTACGATAAAGCCAGTTAAAAAAGTAACAGCCTCATAAGAAGTCGTTTCGAAGCTCTAACCGGATTGTAGTGTTATAATAGAGCTTCAAGTTGTGGTAATTCATACCTATATGGAGGGGATGTTATGAAGGAGAAGAAGATATGATGCGAGATGCTAAGTAAGTAAGGTAAAGGTGAACAACGTACGAGATACTCAAATGCAGAAGGTTCTGAATAGTCCATACTTTGGATAGAAGGCTAGAAGCGTGAGGATTCAATAACCAGGAATGATAGCGGCATCATCAGAGGCATGTCTTCTTGATTATGGTTTCTAAGTACCGAGAGGTCTAGTTAAGAGAGTAGAGAAGGGTTAGAGACAATGTGATGTATCGCTTGATGTTCCAGAATAACATAAGGAAATCTATGGTGAAAGAAAGTTAAAGGAAGGTTATGAGTAGTATAAGTGGATATGTATAGGTCGCAAGTTAAAGTATGGTAGAGCGACAAAGTTTTAATAATACATAAGTAAGGATAAGGAAAGGCAAATGAAAAGGTGACAAGAATGGATAAGTCCTCGGGATTATGTCCATGAAAACAAGAGATCTAATGTTTATCTAAGTTATAGAAAGTTCAGTATAGCCTGAATGAACTCAAAGGAGTCTAAGACTAATAACATTTAGAAGAAATAGAATGTTGCCTTGTTAATGGAATGAGGGTGTAATTGTGATAAGTAAAGAATGACATTTGGCCCTTCGATTGAGTAATGATTTTAAAAGAAAAAAGAAAAAAAGAGGGAGATTTTATGAGTTGCACATGATTAAAATACCCACGTAGGGTGAATCACATTGGGATGCTATGAAATACGATTATGGAAATCACTTCAAATATTTGTCGATGCAACGTAAGCCCTAGTGGCAAGGTATTACATAAGAAGTTTCAAGTTATCAATGATATATTATAGATCAATATTGAGGCAAATCATAATGATGGACAAAAGTCACAAAGTATGATCTAAGATTATATCGTCATTCTTAAGATGAACAGTAATGAGGAAGCATTAAAGGACTTAGCCTTATGCATATAGGATAAGCAACTAAAGTAACCTGGAGTTTGGTTGCAGACCTCAGTAACGACAAATCGAAGTAAGAGAGATGGTATACTAACATACTTAGATGCAGTAAAGTCATACGAATAGATAATCGAGTCTATAAAATAAGATATAGCAATATTCATAAATTCGACAAAGTATCAAGCAAAGAACTTCAGTATACTTATAGATTCCTAGAGGGACATCTCACCAAGCTCTGTATATGTTCACAAAGTAAGGCCTAAAGATTGGCTAAAAGCTAGAGGAAAAAGGAGAGACGATCGCATGGGCGTACTTACAAGGTTAGAGTCGTACAGGCTGCATGAAAGAAGGTAGAATAAGTTAAGAGATTGGAAGGATTCAAGCCACAAGTCGTGGCGTGAGAAAGAGGCCTAAAGGGGGAATGTTCTGGCCTTTGGATTTTTTCACAGAATAATTGCCTAAATGGCAAGGAGAGCATTAAGGTATTCACAAGAGTTATAAGTTATGAAAATGATAAGAGCATCAGTCAACATTCGAGGACGAATGTTCCAAAAGGGGGACTAATGTTACGCCCCGCAATATTACGTCGATATTACGTCCCACAGTATTATATTACGATAATGTTACATCTGCAATATTATATTATGATGACGTTACATCTTATAGTATTATATTACGATGATGTTATGCCTTGCATTACTACATTACGATAATGTTACGCTTTGCAGTATTAAATTATAATGATGTTGCACCCTGTAGTATTGTATGTTGAATTTTTCGTAAGGTAATTAACATTAGTCAAAGGAAAAGATTATTTGTAGATTATAAAGATTATGCTATTTCATAAGTGATGAGTAAATTCGTAAAGATGATAGGGGAAGCAAGTCAAAGAAAATGAATTTTCGTCCATGTTTGACATGTTAGGATAATATACGGGCCGATCATTAATACCCGATATTTATGGATTAGTACCATAAAAGGTTACTACATGACCATGATAGTAAGGTGTATAAGGTGTGTTAAAAGTAAGTAGTATTTTAGTAATTTGAGATAATTCTTTATTATGTGGGTAATTAGTTAATTATTGGATTAGTGGGGGATTAACAAGTATAATCTTTTGGATAACCTTGAAAATGTGGCAGCAAAATGTTTCAATCAATATGACTCTTATAAGTTTTGCAAGATATCATATTTGGTCAATTAAAGTGGCTTAGTCACCGCTTGAAGTGGGCCCACACCCAAACACACTTAAGAGATGTGTGAATAATTTACTTCATTTGGTCTCTTATATTTTCAAGAGATTCAAGTAAATAGTTCTTTCCATTAAGAACTCATGTTAGTCCTCATGAAGGAAATTATAACATTTTCCTACTCCAATACTTAATAATACATGATGAATCACTTAGTAGGCATTGGATTTGTGTTACTGTTTTGAGATTTTGCAATTATAATGGAATACTGTGCAATCTTTCTCAAGAAAATTGGTTCAAATATGTTAAGGCTATCCCTTCTTTCTTTTGGCATGATCCATACGATACAAACGAAACGAGCAAACGCACAACTTCCACAAATGACTCTATTCATAGAAGTATTAGAAATGCCTACGTTTTGGTATTCCCATCTGTCATATTATTTTACCCTCTGTTCATAGGTCTCAGAAAAATATGTAAGTTGAAAAAGTTTACTTAATGATATTGCCCAAAGACATAATGGTCTTATGACATTCCGAAAGATTTTATTAACGTACTTCTCATAAATTGCATTCATGTACATTGGCCCATGGCCAGATGGCGTTATATACATGTATATATGTATCTTATATGTATACGGGATATGGGAAAATGTTACGGCGCTATATACGCACCACCACCTGATCAGCTGGTATACGTTGATGATTTTTCCCACAGTGGCTGAGATGATATGATGGGATGCCCTCAGCGGCTGATGATGTTATGAAATATGTACCTATGCACGACATGACATTCATACACATATGCATGACACTATAAGTATTTAATGATTTACAAAGTTTTCCAGACTTACAGGTTGAGTTATGTACTCTATATTTTCCCAGGTCTTTTATGTACTTATTTATGTGCCTTACATACTCGAAACATTATTCGTACTTATGTCACTTTTGTCTAGGCTATTTTTCTGATAGACAGGTCGAGAGCCCTCCAAGTAGGCTATTAGAGTTACTTGGTGCGCTCCATTTGCTTCAGAGTTACTTGTTGGGTTAGTATGATTTAGACGTGCGCTGTTTGGTATGGCGGGATAGACCTTTTTGAAAATTATGTATTCTTAGAGGCTTGTAGACAGATGGCATGTACGTAAAAGATTATATGGCCTTGTAGGCTTATGTTCAGTATACGAGTGGTTATTTTTGCCTTATAGGCCCATATGTCTTATGTATAAATTGGTATCACATGTTGTATTCTACTTAACTCACGGCAGCCTTCTGGCTCCGTTATCTATGATAGTATGACATGAAATGATATGTTATGTTGGTACTCGGTTGGGTATGGTATTGGGTGCCCGTTGCGGCCCATCAGTTTGTGTTGTGACATAAGCGGTGCAATGTTACCTGTAACTTGTCCAAATACCTTTGCATTCTATCCTCCCGAACTTCAAGCTTTTGTTTACTTGATTTACCACCAACAAAGAGTCGCACTTGGCTTCAATGACTTCTGCCATTAAGCTTTTAGCTAGCTCGAGACCTGCAATCATGCCCTCATACTCGGCCTCATTGTTAGTCAACCGAGAAGTTTTGATAGATTGTTTGATAGTGCTACCCGTGGGCGACTTCAAAACAATGCCAAGCCCGGACCCTTTCATATTCAAGGCACCATCTGTGAAGAGGGTCCATACCCCCGATGATGTACCCAATTTCAATAAAAGTTCCTTTTTGACTTTGGGTACGAGGGCTGGTGCAAAATTGGCAACGAAGTCTGCTAAAATTTGGGTGCTTGATGGTCGTTCGAGGTTGATATTCGATATTGTACACGCCAAGTTCTATGGCCCATTTGGCCAATCAATCCGATAACTCGGGCTTGTGCAAAACATTTCGGAGTGGATAAGTGGTTATCACAAATATGAGGTGACATTGGAAATATGGCTTTAATTTTCTAGACGCGCTTATTAGTGCAAGTACCAATTTCTCTAAGTGTGGATAACTAGTTTCAGCATCTCCTAAGGTTCGACTCACGTAATAAATAGGAAATTGCGTACCTTGATCTTCTCGAACTAGTACACCACTTACCGCAATTTCGGACACTAACAAGTATAAGTATAGCTTCTCATCTGTCTTCGGAGTATGGAGTAGAGGTGGGCTCGATAAGTACCGCTTAAATTCCTCCAATTATTGTTGACATTCCAGGGTCCATGCGAAATTATTTTTCTTTTTGAGTAAGGAAAAGAACCTGTGGCTTCGATCTGATGACCTCGAAATGAATCGGCCCAAGGCAGTTATCCGTCCAGTTAGCCTTTGTACAACTTTCACACTGTCTATGATGGTGATTTCCTCGATGGCCTTAATCTTATCGGGGTTGATTTAAATTCCCTGATTTGACACCATGAAGTCAAGGAATTTGCCTGAGCCGACCCCGAAGTCACATTTTTGGGGTTAAGTTTCTTGTTGTACTTCCTCAAGATTTTGAATGTTTCATGCAAATGAGTCAAATGGTCCTTTGTGCACAGGGACTTAACTAACATATCATCGATGTAAACTTTCATTGATTTACCTATCTGTTCCTCGAACATTTTGTTAACTAGGTGTTGATATGTAGCTCCTGCATTTTTTAGCCCGAAGGGCATTACATTGTAACAATAACTTCCATACTTGGTGATAAACGAGTTCTTCTCCTGGTCTTTCAGGTTCATCTAAATTTGATTGTACCTGGAATAGGCATCGAGAAATGTAAGGATCTTATGGCCAGCCATGGCATCGATCATGCGATCGATGTTAGGCAGTGAAAAAAAGTCTCTAGGGCATACCTTTTTCAAATCCTTATAATTTACACACATTCGAAGTTTGTTCCCTTTTTTAGGGACTACGACTACTTTAGATAACCATTCAGGGTATTTTACCTCCCGAATGGACACTATTTTGAGGAGTTTAGTTACCTCATCCTTTATGAATGCATGCTTCACCTCAGACGGGGGCCTTTTCTCTTGCTTCGCCAGTTTGAATCTGGGGTCGAGGCTCAACCGGTATGTTGTTATTTCCGGTATCCCTGTCATATCTAAATGGGACCAAGCAAAACAATCCATGTTATCGATAAGAAATTGAATGAGTTTTTTTCCTGAGTTCGGGGGTTAACCACATTCCCAGGTATACCTTTTGTTCGGGTAGATACTCGTTTTGTATCACCTGTTCCAGCTCCTCGACCGTTGACTTGGTTGAAGCTGATTCTTCGAGAACAACGAAAGTTCGAGGAGTAATGAAATCCTCTTCTTCTCCGATTACCTATTTCTACGATTCGATTGAGGCTGGGACGGCAATTGCTATTTGGCCACCTGCTTATCTTTGATGTTCGATTTTTCTGAGGTCGAAGGTGCTGATATAAGTGTCACCTCGTCGACTGCATACATTTCCTTTGTTGTGTGTTGTTCCCTATAAATTGTTTTCACACCATCCATTGTCGGGAATTTCATCATTTGATGAAGGGTCAATGGTACTGCCCTCATGATAGGATGCCTTCGGGCACATAACTCCGAGTCCGCTTTTCTTTGGTGATCAACCCCTTGGTACGTTTGAATATAGGCCCTTGTGGACATCGACCCTGCCAACGATCATATGAATTACATGATGCGGTTCTTCCTACTCATTCTTTATGTTGGCATCTCTTTCTCTAAAATGATTATTAGCTCGATCACTGAGGAAGTCTCGAAGGTGGCCCTCGTTAAACAATCGAGCTACCTCCTCCCTCAGCTGTCTGTAGTCTTCGGTCCTATGTCCATTGTACCATGATACTTACAAATCATGTTTAGGTTTCTCTGAGAAGGATCGGTTTGTATAGGTCTAGGCCACCTAGTCTCTTTGATTCTCTCGATAGCCGATTCAATCCCCGATGCATCGACACTAAAATTATACTCGGATAAGCGAGGTGCTTCTGCGGGATTGGTATGTTTATCAGAAATATTCATACTCATAAGTCCCCGAGAATTTTTCCCTCGATCTTTTCTTCGATCATTCCGAGGAGGATTTCACCCTAAACCATTGTTTCTTCGATCTGCGACATATGGCTGATATTGTTCCTTATTCGACCTCGGTTCCTTATCGGTATCCCTCAAGGCTTTTACTGCCAATCTATTTGGATGAACTGAACTCGAGGGGGCTCCCGTCTAGTGGTCCTTGACCCTAATCTTTGATTGATAACGATTATGCACATCTGCCTAAGTTACAGCTGGATACTCAATCAGATTTTGCTTCAATTGTCGTGATGCTATCGAACTCTGCTCGTTCAACCCCTGTGTGAAAGCTTGAATGGCCCACTCATTCGTTACCAGTGGTAACTCCATTTTCTCCATTTGAAATTGGGACACGAACTCCCACATCATTTCGTTTTCCCTTTGTCTTATCTTGAAAACTTCCAATTTTCTCGTTCTGACTTTTATGAACCCAACGTGCGCCTTCACAAAAATATCAACTAACATGCCAAATCAATCGATGGAGTTCGGTGGCAAGTTTTGATACCAAATCATTGCTCCCTTTGATAGAGTTTCCCCAAATATTTTCAACATAATGGACTCGATCTCATCGTCTTCTAAGTCATTCTCCTTTATCCTGCATGTGTACGTAGTGATATGTTCACTAGGATTGGTGGTCCCATAGTATTTAGGTATATCTAGCATACAAAAATTCTTTGGAATGGGCTTCAGGGCTGCACCCTAAGTAAAAGACTTCTGCACGAAATTTTTTGAATTCAAACCCTTTAAGATCGGGGGTACCCCCGGTATCTGATCAACTCGAGAGTTGTACGTTTTCACCTTTTTGTCATTATCTTCGATCTTCATTTCTCCCAACTCGATTATTTTAGTGAGCTCCTCGAGTATTTTCATAATTGTGGGATCCGTACTTGATTCATTACCGTTTGTCCTTTCCGGCACTAGCTCGGTATGACGAGTGACTTCCGCCTTGACCACACCCGAAGTTCTATGTTGACTCTGAAGCTAAGCAATATTGGCTTGTTCAGCCTGTAGCATATTGAATAATATTTAGAGGCTAACTCCCCCGTCTCCTACACCCTATGATTCTTGACCACCAAATCGGGCTTCCCTGCATGCACTTCCTCCGGGATCTGCGCCTATGTCCGTGTTCAAAGCAACGTGCAAAATAACATCGACTGGATGGACAACCAGCACTTCCTCGGGGTTAATCGGTGGTACACCGGCTCCTGGAGAAACTACATTATCTTTTTCCCCATGAAATCCAAGACCATCATCACCATGTTCGGGTGCATTTTGTGAGTTTGACATGTTTTAACCTGAGAACAAAAATCTTGACAAGAACAAGTGTAAAAATAACCTATTATCCTTAGCCCCACGGTGGGCGCCAAACTGTTTACCCTAAAATCCGAGTTACAATTAAACTTGTATCGTGGTTTTAAAGATATGTGATTTAATCCAATACAAATTGATAAACAAGGAATTAAAGGAATAAATTGTTACATCTCGTGTTTGCATACGTTAAAGTTTTGTTTTCAGTTAATCGATATAGACTCAGGGATGAGACTATCTTGAGGTTAACGTATTTATGCTATTTATAACAAGCGATAAGTAATTGTCATAAAGTATAAAAGGATGCACGAATTAAAGGAAACGAGTTTTGTTGAAAATGGTCGATTTAGGATAAAATACGAGTCGAGCGATAATACCTGATAATTATGGACTAGTACCATGCAAGGTACCATATGACCACTGTAGTATGATGTATAACGTATATTAATAATAAATAGAATTTTAAGTAAGTTGAGATAATTTTTAATTATGTGGGTAATTGATTAATTACCGGGTAACGGAACAATACCTAATTAACTATAAGTGGATAAAAATTAATAATTTCTACCCCAAAAATTGGCAGCTAGCCACATTTTAAAACCATGACTCTTAATATATCTTCATTAGGTGGAAACTTAAGATACTACTTAAGACACACTTCACCAATTTGAATACAAGACTTGTAAAGTAATAAGTGCACTTTGGAATAAAGAGACCTACTATCAGAATGTTTCAAAACATTCTGTTAAGAAATTCATATGTGAGCTTTTCACTTTGGCAATGAAATTATTTAGAATAGTCCTACAAAAATCCTTCAAAACAGAACGTGCCTTTATAAGATCTTCAACAAAGTTGTGATTCTACACAAGGTTCCAACGAGAATTTGTAAGAATCGTAGCAACGTAAAATTTTGCGGGTCTAACTGTGTACGATGCTATCTTCTCCAAGAATATAATATGGATTTTTTTCCTACTCTAGGTACATTACGGCCATCCCTTTTTTATTTTTGGCACGATCCAAACTATACAAAAGAAACGAGCAAACGCACAGTTTTCATAAACGACTTTATTCATGGAAATACTAGGGGCCTCTATGTTCTTGATCCCCTATGTGAAATATTATTATATCTTTTGTTCATGGGTCTCAGAATAATAGGCAGTTGAAGAAGTTTAACCGAAAGGAATATGAGATTATTACATATTTTTCATACATTTCATTCATTTATACATGTGCATTTACCCATGACCAGATAGCATAATATACGCGTATTTATGTGTATTTATATATGTTTGTATATGGGATATGGAAAAAATGTTACGGCGTTATATATGCACCACCACCTAATCAGTTGGTATATGTTGATGATGTTGCCCACGCTGGCCGAGATGATATGATGGGATGCCCTCATAGGCATGATGATATTATGTACACCTATACCTATGCATGACACGGCATTTATATGCACGTGTATGACATTATAAATGTTTCAGAATTTACGAAGTTATTCAGATTGACAGATCGATTTCCTTATTCCATATTTCATCTATGTCTTTTATGTACTATTTTCATGCCTTACATACTCAGTAAATTTTTCATACTGACGCCCTATTTTACGGGGCCTGCATTTTATGCCCGCAAGTGCAGGTAGGCCAGCTGACGGTCCCCCCTTCTTAGGATCCTTGATCAGTGAGATTTGGCGTGCTCTACCTGATCCGGAGCTACTTTCGATTTTGGTACGATATGTTTGTATATATATATATATATATGGGTATGACATGGCTCAGTCCCGTCTTTGTACAGTTATATTTCTATTAGAGGTCTGTAGATAGTATGTCTAGTTGGATAGTATGTGGCCTAGCCGGCTTCCAGTTTTGAGGTATATAGTTGTCTATAGCAACCTTGTCGGCTCACCCTATGTTGCACGTATACGTACATATGCCCATTGGTCAGGTTTCCTTCATGTATATCATTCAGCATATGTTATTCAGGTTTATATCATAGGCGCATGCTTAGGGGTGTTTGACAGGTATAACTCGGGTACCCGTTGCGGCCCATCAGTTTGGGACGTGACAAAAGTGGTAGCAGAGCAGTTCTATCCTAGGATTATCTATAGACCGTGTCTAGTAGAGTCTTGTTTATGGGTGTGTTGTACACCACACTTATGGACATGAGGCTACAAGACATATAGGATGTTATCCTTTCTTTTTATCTTAGATCGTGCGATATAAAGAATTCATGTTTCTAACGATATGTTACGTTTTCAGCAATGCCTCTGAAGGTTATAGCCGCTACTATGGGTCAGAAGGCTACAAAATTGTTAGAAAGAGATATAAGCTACACTATGGAGTCAGACCCATCGGAGATCATGGGTTCTATTGAGGAGGATTGATCCGAGGATCCATATGAGTCATCCGTTCGAGCTATTTCGACCACTCCGGTAGTAGATGGGGTGAGAGGAGTTTCGACCTCACCAAGGCCCTTAGTTTCATTATCATAGCCCATTGATCAGGGTATGAGGGGAGTAGTGCATGGATTGGCACAGCCGGGTTTCCCTTAGGCTCAAAACTTTGTCAAGGTATTTGCGGACACCAGCTTTTCTTAGGTTCCAGATAGTCCACAGTCTTGGGAGTTCGTCAATCAAGGTTCGTCAGTGTATGTTATGGGATATGCAGAGGAAGAGTATAGTAGTCGGGCCAAGAGGAGGAAGGTAACTGATAAGGATATGAAAGTTCCACTTCGAAGTGTGTCAGATAGAGGTTCTTATATAGGACGAGGCAAGGACCCTCTACTGTAGACTTCCACCAGGTGTCAGTTTTTGGTTGGTGAGTTCCACCTCTTCTTGGAGTATTACCAAGTCAGGTTTCTGAATGTGTTAGGTTGTTTTATGAGGATGTAGGGAGCCCCATCCCCACTTGTATATATTATGGTTATGCCTACTTAGAGGTTTTGCAGATAGTATCCTGTATATAGTTTTGGTTATGATATGTCTACGGCCTTGCTGACCCCTATGTATATATACCTTTTTTATAATTAGTTATGCGAGTTAAGTCTTAATATTGTTACTTATACATATGGATGTCGCCCGGAATGGCCCGTGATAGATTTGATAATAAACAAGGATAAGGAACGTGGTGTTTGGTTGGGTAGAACTTAATATTATAATGGGTATGGATTGGTTGGATTTTTGTTATGCTAACATCAAGTGTGGGTGAAAGATAGTTTTATTTCAGTTCCCAGGAGAGCCTATTTTAGAATGGGAAGGTAATACGGAATCGCCAAGAGGTAATTTTATCTCCTATCTCAAGGCAAGGAAGATAATCAGAAAGGACTATGTTTATCACTGAGTTCGGGTTTGGGATGTGGAAGTAGAGTTACCGACCATTCAGTTCTTCCCTGTGGTTAATGAGTTTCCCAATGAACTTTAGGGTCTTCCGCCAGAGCGAGTGTAATGACCCAGCCGGTCATTTCATGAGTTATCGCTCTGTTTCCCCCATTTCTGCTTCTTTATACTTTGAGCATACGTATTTTGTGGTATCGGGTTAGTCGGTTATAATCCGGAATGGTTTTGGTAAGGTTTGAGACATTTAGTCTCTTAAGTTGGTCTTTAGTTGAAAAAGTCAACCGGAAGTTGGCCTGTGAGCAACGATCCCAGAATTAGGTTTTGATCTTTCGGATAGCTTAAGGAGGTGATTTGGTACTTAGGAGCATGATCAGGATGTGTTTTGGAGGCCCGGAGTAGATTTAGGCTTGAATTGGCAAATTAGAATTTTGATGTTTTTCGGTTGATGGGGGAGATATTGATATAGGGGTCGGAATGGAATTCCAGAGGTTGCAGTAGGTCCGTTGTGTCATTTGTGATGTGTGTGCAAAATTCCAGGTCATTCGGACGAGGTTTGATAGACTTTTTGATCAAAAGCAGAATTCAGGAGTTTTTAGAGTTCTTAGTCTTGAATCTGTGGTTAATTTGATGTTTAGAAGTTGTTTTAGGTGTTTCGAAGATTGGTATAAGTTTGGAAGGTGGTATATGACTTGATCTCACCTTTGGTTGAGGTCTCGGTGGCCTCGGGGTGATTTTTGATGTGTGACGGGAGGTTTTGAGTTGGAATTAGCAGCTGAAGTTCTGAAGTTCCTGTCATAACCGCACCTGCGGCTTGGGGACCACAGGTGCAGGCCCACAGAAGCAGAAATGGAGTCACAGATGCGGCCAAGAGAAGGGATGACTGGAGCCGCAAATACGGGATTTGGGCGCACCTGCGATTGCGCAGGTGCAGTGGCTGGGCGGATAAGTGAAATCCGTAGATGCGCACCTGGGACCGTAGGTTTTGCTGGATCAGAACATATATATTCCACCCTTTGCAAGTTTGGGTTATTTTTTATCTCATTTGAAAGGGGAAGAATCTTTGGAGAGCAAATTCAAGGGAGAATTCAAGAGGGTTTCGTAGAGGTAAGGTCTTTGGTTCCTAAACGTGCATATATGATGATTTTAACGTTGTAAGCTCGACATCTATGAGAAAGTCAGTAGCAAATTGGGGGTTAGGGCTTGGAAAAATTGGAGACCTAAAATTAGGGATTTGAGGGGTCATTTATGGTAGGATTTTGGTACTTTTGGTATGAATGAACTCATGGGGGAATAAGGATTCAATTGATGTGAATTTTGTCGAATTTCGAGAGGTGGGCCCTGGGGTCGGTTAGACCAATTTCGGGATTTGTTTGTAATTTGATTATTTTCGCATGGGCTTTGTTCCTTGAGTATATATTGATGTTATGGTTATGATTTTGCTTAGATTCGGGGCATTTGGAGGCCGAATCGAGGGGAAAGGTGTCAAGGGCTAGAGTTTGGCTTGGCTTGAGGTAAGTAAGCTTCCAAACGTGGTTCTGAGGGTTCGAAACCCTGAACTATGTGTTTTATGATTACTATTGAGGTGACGGGCGTGTAGGCATGTGGGCGTGCACCGTGAGAAATGCGGCCTGGGTCATTTTAGAGCACCGCTTAGTGACTCTTTCTTGCCGATATATGTGATGTATCTATGTGATTAAGTCAATGAGCTGCAAATCATAACAATTACCATGTTAAGGCTTCACGCTAATACTGTTGAGATGCGAGAGGTCGTTTCTTGCTATCATGTCATTATTTTCATTTATATTCTATACTCAGTCCTATTATGCATATTATATCATGCCTCAGTCTCGATTATTGCTATCTGACATATCATATCATTGTTCGGGCTTGTATCATGACATCTTAGCCCATGTGTGTGAGACTGGAGAGTATTGACTGAGTGAGGCCGAGAGCCTGATATTGATTGACAGTATGGGATCGGCCTGCACGCCGTAACAAGATATAGATCATGCCTTCGCTGGCATTGATATAGCCCTTGGGCTCAGAGAAGCCCCTCCGGAGTCTTTACACCCCTAGTGAGCGCGATTGATGATATTGAGGGATGGATCTTCCCTGAACATGGATCTTGTCTGAAGTATTGGAGATGGATCTTCTCAATGGGGCTGGATTGGCCTGTTTTTCCTCGGTACTGGGCGACTTATATGTATACATTATGGGATGGATCTTCCCTGGGTCGGGTGGGCCGTATACAGTATCGAGTGGTTGAGCATTGTGAGCTGAAGTATTATATGTAACATTGAGCAAGCTATATGTGCATTGGTACTTAGAGGTCCTGAGCTTCATACTCTATATCGTACATACTGTGTTTAATTACTGTTGAAAAACTACATGAACTGTAAGCATGTCTACTTTTTCTTACAATTAACTGTTGCAACCTATTGAGGTTTGGTTCGTCACTACCGCCAGTCCATATTTAAGACTTGTTACTTACTGAGTTGGTGTACTCATGTTACCTCTGCACCCCTGTGTGTAGATCCAGGTATCTCGGGGCATGGTAGCGATTGATGATCTTGCCAGTTGGAGGCCTTCTGAGGAGATTGCGAGGTAGCTGCTTGGCGACCACAGTTCCGCCTTCTCATTCCTTATCTTTCTTCAGTTTATTTGTTTGGATATTCTCAGACCGTGTTGGTCATATTATTTCGAATAGTTGTAGTAGTTTTTGGCTCATGACTTAGTGGTACCCGAGGTCGGGATTATGTTTCTTTCTACTGGATTTTGATTTACACTTCTATCTTATTGAATTTCTGTTAAAAATATGGTTTTACTTAAGTACTTATTTGATGAAAAAAAATGAAGTGTTTGGAAATAAGTGGCTTGCCTAGTATCACGATAGGCGCCATCACGATATGGTAAGTTTTGGGTCGTGACAGCGAGAAATTGAGTTGCTATTAACCTACTACCAGATACGCATCCAATATATATTCCTCCGTAGAGAATGGCCCCCACATATCTAAAAGAGTTGAAGGAACAACTAAAGGATTTGCTTGAAAAAGGCTTTATCAGACCTAGTACATCACCATGGGGAGCACCTGTGTTAATTGTGAGGAATAAAGACGGTTCCTTACAGATATGTATTGATTATAGACAGCTGAATAAGGTGACGATCAAGAATAAGTATCGGCTCCCAATGATTGATGATTTATTTGATCAGTTGCAAGGTGCCAAGTGTTTTTCAAAGATAGACTTGAGGTCCGGGTACCACCATGTAAGGGTTAAGGAAGAAGCTATTCCAAAGACAACATTCTGTACCAGATACGGGCACTTTGAGTTTTGTGTTATGTCGTTCGGTTTGACCAATGCCTCAGTAGTATTCATGGATTTGATAAACCGAGTGTTTAGGCCCTTTTATATCTATTCGTAGTCATATTTATCGACGGTATATATTGGTATATTCTTGTTCAGAGGCTGAGCATGCAGATCACTTGCGTATTATGCTCAGAGTTCTACAAAAAGTCAAGTTGTATGCAAAATTCTCTAAATGTGAACTCTGGTTGAACTTTGTAGATTTTCTTGGGCATATCTTTTCGGGTGAAGGCATCTAGGTGGATACACAAAAGATTGAGGCAGTAAAGACTTGGCCTAGACCCACAACACCGACGAAGATTCATCACTTCTCCGATTGGCAGGTTATTACAGGAAACTTGTAACAGAATTTTCTTCTCTTTTAAGCACCTTTGACCAAAGTGGTATATGGTGTCTCGCTTGTTGTTCCAGAATAACAAAAGGAAATCTATGGTGCAAGCAAGTTGAAGAAAGGTTGTGAATAATTATAAATAGATATGTGTAGGTCGCAAGCTAAAGTATGGTAGAGCGACAATGTTTTAGGAAGACGGGAGGAAGGATAAGAAAAGATGGGTGAAACGGTAACGAGAATGGATAAGTCCTTGGGGTTAAGCTCATAAGAGAGATGATCATTTCTCTAAGTTATAGTAGGCTCAGTATAGCCTGAATGAACTCAATGGAGTCTAAGACTAGTAGCATTTAGAATAGATGAAATGTTGCCCTAGTAGTGAAATAAGGGCACAACTGTGATATATAAAGGATGAAGTTTGGGCCTTCGAAGAGGGTAATTTCATGAATTGTAAAAGATTAGAATACCCATGTAAGTTAGCTCAGAAAGGAGATAAGTTTTAATGGACCGATGCTTGCGAACGGAGTTTCCAGACATTGAAGGACATATTAACTTCAACACCGGTTCTAACGCTCCCAGAAGGGACCAATGGCTATGTTATCTATTGTGGCGCTTCAGGCATTGGATTGGGTGGTGTGTTGATGCAGCATGGTAAGGTTGTAGCTTATGCTTCTAGACAACTAAGAAAGTACGAGAAGAATTACCCGACCCACGATTAGAGTTAGCCGCAGTGCTTCATGCACTGAAGATATGGAGGCACTACTTGTATGGAATTCATGTTGATATCTATACGGATTACAAAATCCTCCAGTATATCTTCAAGCAAAAGGAATTGAATTTACATCAATGGATATGGTTGGAGTTACTTAAAGACTATGACATTGATATTTTATACCATTTGGGGAAGGCAAACATAGTAGCCGGCGCCCTCAGTTGTAGATCTATAGGTAGCCTGTCATATTTGTAGCCAGAAAAGAGGGGAACAACCCATGAGATTCATCAAATAGCTAGTATTGGAGTTTGGTTACTGGACTCGGGCGACATTGGAATTACTATCAGGATACGACAACCTCCTCTTTAGTAACTGAAGTAAAGGAACGTCAGTAAGAGGATCTTGTGTTAGTTCATTATAGGGATACCACCCCTTAGAAGGAGAAGACATTGTTTGAAATTACAGAAGATGGGGTCCTCAAATATCGAGGACGATAATGTGTCCCTAATGTTGGAGGGCTGCGTCGGCAGGTCATGGGAGACACTCTGTTCTCATTATTCTATTCATCCAGGAACAAACAAGATGTATCATGATATCAAGGATATATTGGTGGGACGAAATGAAAAAGGATATAGCAGAGTTTGTTGCTCAGGGCCCTAACTATCAGCAAATTAAGATTGAGCATCGAAAATCCGGTGGATTATTGCAGGCTATGGAAATCCCGACATGGAAATGGGAAATAATCAATATGGATTTCATCATAGGCTTACCTCGTACCCAGCGTAAGTTCGATTCAATATGGGTGATTGTTGATAGGCTTACAAAGTCAGCCCATTTTCTGCCCATTAGGACTACATATTCCTCAGAGGATTATGCAAGGCTTCACATTAAGGAGATAGTATGATTGCATGGTGTCGCTGTATCTTTTATCTCGGATAAAGGAGCTCAATTTACAACTAACTTCTGGAGGTCCTTCCAAAAAGGATAGGCGACTCAAGTAAGTCTTAGTACAACATTTCATCCCCAAACAGACGGACAAGCTGAGTGTACTATTCAGACACTTGAGGATATGTTACGAGCTTGTGTATACGCGGCAAAATCAGAGGACTTGATTCCTTTCTGTCAAGTCATTTCGGAAGAACACTTCAAGACCCCGAGGACGGGAGGCCACGACCGAGCTCCCGACCTCGGGGCTCGTTGAGGCTCGACTTAGAGAAAATAGAGATTGAAGCCAGGATAGAGGGGGAAACTCCCAAGGCACACGGCTAAGCCTGACAGGGCTAGCCTATACAGAGCCTATGCTGAGGCATCGCGTCAAGCCATCCCATCTCCATACTTTGTAATTAATCTCCACGTACTTTTAGCCGAGTTCCCCTCCTATATAAAGGGGACTCACACTACCTTGTAACGAACTGATGTTGCTCTATTTTCTCCATAAGTGAAATAATATCTCTCTCTCTCCTTTCTTTCTAAGCTTGTTCGTTCTCACTAGTCCGAGGCCACCTCGATATTCATCGCGTTCTTACTCGTTCTTCATCATATACCTTAGTATTTTGCCATAAAGAGCCTGGTTTGATTATATCTTCAACTGTTATCCCATCCCCGACTATCCCTGATAGCTCGAGCTCGATCCTGACATCGACCCCGAGGTCCTTCATTGATCGGACCTGTATCCAGACAGCAGGCCCTTCGGTTTGATTACTATCTCGTTTTAGCTTGCCTTTAATCTTCAAACTCCATATTATTAGCATCAACTGCTCTAACAACTAGCTCGATAATAGATCACATATGTTTAGAATCCCATTTACAAATTTAATTATTGTTACCATTTTCACCGTAAACAATTTGGCGCCCACCGTGGGGCTAAAAATAATATTGATTATTTTCTTGCTAGTTTCTTTACACAAACGCACATTATCTTTCACACTTTTTTCTTGTCCTAGATCCTTTGATTTCAGGTCAAAATGTCTGGCTCGGTAAACGGAGTCGAGAACGACAACCTCGAGAATCACGGGGAAAATGGCGTAGTTGTCCCGGTCGTTGGAGCACCACCACTGAATCCTGATAACGTGCCCAGACCGATTCGAGCGGATGCAGACTCACAAGACGCACAACATGTCGACGAATCTTCTCACACAGATAGGAGCATTCAACATATCGATCAATGGGAATCCCAACAAATCTCAGCTCGGGAAACATAGGAAGTTAGCCTTCACGATATTTTTGAAATGTTGCAGGCACAGTAGTTGGCTATCGCCTAGCTACAGAGCCATCCGAAGGCTCCCAACGCAGCGGCAGCAGAGACAGCTCCCCCCACCGAGCAAGTACCCGAAAGATCAAGTAATAATGGGTCATTGGCTGACCCCGCCATATTGAAGATGTTCGAGAACCTCTCCAAAAGGATCTTGTCAGGTTCGTGGAGGTTCATGAAACAGTTCTCCCCCGGGGAACTGGTCCCGAAACTAGTTTCATCGAAATCCGGAATGCCGGAACTCCCTAGGCGCGACAGGACCTCGGACACCGACAAGCTCACCACCGCTTAAACATGCGCGGAGAAAGGCCTCAACCTTCAGGATGATAAGTTCGAGCCCGTCTCGTTGAAAAAGTTCAGAAAAACACTCTCGAAAAAAACCATGATGTGACATCACAGCCTAGCGCTCGACCTCACATACTCGCTTAACCTAGCAGATTCCTCCGCAGAAGCACACGCCGATGCCATCGAAGCAGTAACGGAAGAGCCCGACACATCGGAGGCCGAACAAAGAGAGAATGAAACACCACAGGAAGTCACGCCTTATTCACCGATAGGACGAGTGATATCATCCCTGGTTTCGAATGACTGGGCAACATTGGTCTTCGCCTGAAGTTTAAATGAGGCATGTCCGATGACTCCGGGTCTTTTCAAATGACACTTAGTCAGATACCCAGCCGAGACCTGGCCGTATGCCCGTACCCGGCACCGGCCACGAATCAGGGCCACGGACAACCATCCGGTAACCTTTACGGTCCCGGTATACCCAAGCAGGCTCCCAGCAAAGCAACTGATGCCAAATAGATGGAGGTACCATCCATGTGCCACGAACGGGAGGAACGTCCCAAGATACAACCTATCTCGCAACGGTATGGAAATATTTCGAGGGCCACATCCTCGAGGAACCTTCAGTGGAACTAAATCTAATGAGGTACAACCGACAGAGGAGCCCCGCCCAGTAGAGTACGATTTCAATATTGCTATACCAAACATCATGATCACCATAAGCGAAACCAGGTATGCTGAACGACTCAGGCCTGTTCGACCAAGACCCTTTCAAAAGAACCACAACCCGACGTGGGAACCGCAGGGCGCGCGCAGCCACGGGGTCAAAAATGACCCCCATCTCGAAAAGATGACTACTCAATGAAAATTACTGCCGAGTACCATCGAGCAGTCGGATTCGAGTCCATCCCCAAGGAAGGAAGGCAACCGGGAAGGATGAAGTGAACAAGCCGCGACTTATTACCACGACAGTGGAGGAGTGGCAACACCCTCCGCGGACTGATAAAATGGAAAGTGAAAATATTCGCCATTAGGAAAAGATGGGTCCAGGGAAGTACTCCATAGGACACCCTTACATCCATGGAAAAAGGCATCGACGCCTCACCTCGGCATCACACTAACACACTGGTAACCCTCTCCCTCATTTGATCTATTTCGAATAAAACATGTGTTCGTGAATTCAGGTGGTTCAATCATGTACAACAACGATGTCGAACCAAAGTCAATAGGGCAGTCCGGGCTAATAGACAAAATCACTCTAGCATCCCGGATCCCTGGCGAATTCCTTATGGCGAATCGCCACAAAGACCATCCTCTTAATACGGCTCGTATGAGCTCGGGCCAGGATCTCGAGCTCTGTATCATCTGAGGAGGCGCAAAGCATGCACATCTTATTCAAGCGACCACCGATACACCACCCAAAGACAACGTCGGCCCCATGTTACCAAAACCATGGAACCCCTCGCAAAGGGCTGAACTAAAATAGGTCGACAGAAAGAAATACGTAACGAGAGGAAGTTCTTCACCATATGACGCATCGCCGACACCAATGCCCCCATCCTCATAAGGATCAAAGGTCAAGCAAACCACATCCTCGGCTGAACCTGATAAGGCACAGCGGATGGTTGTATCGGGGCTCACACCTCGGAAGGGTAGGAACATACTGAGTCTCAAAATGTTGCCTACGCGTCTTGCGGTGAGGAAGAACTGCTTTATTCCCTTGTTACTTTTTAACTAACCTGTAGCAGACAACTGGCCAGGATATTCGGAGGTTCTAACTCTACCCGGATACCCATAGACCTTAGTCGGGCTTCCGCCCCAAAGAGGCCCTTGTCAGCAAGATTATTAGCAGAGCATCGTACCCCAAAAAAGGATCCGATGAGATCGCAGGCCTTCTTCTACAGTCCAATGACGAGCGATGATCTGCTTCTAAGGTAACCGTCCCCTCGGGAAGACGGGGAAATGGCAGACTAAACCTCAATCAGGAACTATCTACCGAATCAAATTGTCCGAGAAGCCGCGCCCGTGCGGGCCGGGCCCACGACGGTGAAACAATGTATGTCTACACCAAGCAATAGAAGGATATCTTTTCAAAATCTTATTCTCAAAGCAAGGAAATCTCAAGTATATCTCTGATAGGGGCCAAACACATCCCGAGATACTCGGAGACTTAGAGTCAGTAATTCGACACTTGCACGACCCCAGGGTTAGAACTCCGAGCTCATAAAGGCCTACAAGTCAACTATAAGCCCATGAAAAGCAGTCTTCATGTTTAAACAAATTTGATGACTCGGAGACTGTCGATCATCGTCAATCGCCATGCGCTAAAAAACCCGATACAATAAGACCCCTAGCGGGCAGACTTGGCGTAACCAGATCTATTCTACAAAAACTATAAGACCTCAACATGCATGAAAATTCTGAAGTTTAGGCTATACGTCGCATTTGTAAGAATCTCGAAAGGGCATACCCTCGGTGTAGACGCCTAAACTGTCACTCGGGATCAAAAATGGCTACGGCCAAACCCATATGACTACGGTCAAAACGGTTAATACAACCATACTAATGCAACTCGGGGACGCCCGACCGTCGCTAAACAAAAATTGCAGGCCACTACTTCGAATACACTTTGGAAAGAACCAGTTAAAACTGTCTTCCCTCAACAGACAAAAAATGAGCTTCGACCATGTCAGCTCCAAATCACAAGGCTTCGACCTACTCACGAGCTATGAACCTTCTAAGGTGCTCGAAACATTGTCGGTAACGACTTGAAATCGAGGTTCTTCCAGAACCGACGACGGGTCAGGCAAAAATCTTTCAAAAGACCTTAACGAGTGGAAAACAAAGCCTACAAAAGGCCCACAAGCAAAAACAACGTAAGAGCCATTGTCGCCAGCTAAGCAAGCCTCCTGAACACATATTAAAAGGTCTCTTTGACTAAACAGCGTAAGAGCCATTGTCGCCAGCAAAATTTGACAACTTGAGGATTAAAATGAGCTCGAATTATAACCCGATTCGGAGACTAGATCCAAAATAGTTAACTATGAAAGCCTCTGGGCCACATACTAAAAGGCCTCAATGGCCAAAACAGCATAAGAGCCATTGTCGCCAGCTAAAAATTGACAACTTAAGGGTCAGTTAAAGCTCGAATCGCAACACAACTCGGAGACTGGACCCGAAATAGTTAAACTGCAATATGCCTAAGGGCACGGCATAAATGCCACTATCAACCAGCCGAGTGAGCCTCATGGCCACACACTTGTAAGGTCACTTCGACCCGAAGCACAAAAGGCCATCGCCATCCGGCCATGCAGGCAGGAAAGAACTTGAGGGTCTATTGAAGCTCGAATTGCAATGCGACTCGGAGACTGGACCCGAAATGGCGAAACTACAATATGCCTAAGGGCACGGCATAAATGGCACTATCGCCAACCGAGTGAGCCTCCGAGCCACCCACCTGTAAGGTCTATTCGACCCAAAGCACAAAAGCCATTGTCGTCCACCCATGCAAGCAGAAAAGAACTTGAGGGTCAATTAAAGCTCTAATCGAAAACGCGACTCAGAGACTGGACCCAAATTTGTCTAAACGACAAATGCCCAAGGGCAAGAAACAGGAACATTTACTATCCGCCCACATGGGCATAGATGATTTAAGGGCAGGAAGGCTCGATTCGAAGCCCGACTCGGAGACTAAGTCTAAAACAGCCCGGCAAAGCACGGTGGCCCCAACACCCGCTTACAACAAGGATCGCACCTAAGAACCCCCGGGCCTATCCGATCAGTTCCGTACATACGAGGATCACGCCAAAACACCGAAACTAGCCTGCCTGATCAAGAGCAATAACAGAAAAGAGACGCAGAATAAATAAAGCTACAAGTTTCCTCTTATATTGCATACAAAAGGCGCACTCTCCATCTACAAACATGCTCTACATATATCAGAAACAAAACGACAAAATGGTGAAATCTATGCTCCGCTACAAAGGGCTACAGCTTGCCAGGTTTGCTCTCCGCCTCATCAGCAAGAAGTGACAGCGCGTCACGCTCGGCCGCCATCGAGCCAATTCCTCTAAGAGAACGAAGCCCCTCACACCAATCACCTCGAGTACTTCTCTTTGGGATGTGCAACGAACATATTCTTTGATCATCTTCTCCCAGTCGAGGGCTCACTTCAGCTCGGCTTGGGCATCCGTAGCGTCTTTCATACGAATCACCATCTCCTGACATCCTTGGTTCGGCTTAGCGCCGCTTCAGCTCGAGCATCAATTGTCTCAGCCCTAATCTTCGAGTGATCAGATTCAAGTTTCCTAATTATATCCTCTTGAACTTTGGCATTATCATGAGCCAAGCGGAGTTGGGCTTCGAAGGCTGGGACCTTGGCCAAGCTTGAGCTTGCACCTGAGCCCTCAGCTCACCACAGGCAGCTCTGATGCGTTCAGCATCTCCCTTGAGGTACTTCAAGGCCTTCATCCTTTTTTGCAGCTAATATAACAAAAGAGGGTTAACCTTAAGGTCTAAAGGGAGCAAAGCACGAGTCGCAGAAAGTTACATGCTCCGTCAAATAGCTCTCATAATTCGAGCACCGGTACGCCTCATATCGCCAATGCTGTAACTCAACCTCCTTCTCTTCGCAAAGGAGCCTAAGGGACTCGCCATCGTCTAGAATTTTCTGAAGCCTGGCCCCTTGACGGAGCAGCTCAGACTTAAGCCTATCACAGGCCTGCACAAGGAAAGTTCAATAGAGGGAGGAGGACACGGAATATAAGGGAACTATGCCTAAACTCACCACAAAGTGAAACCGACGGACTTCTTCGAAGTCAGAACATACTCCTGTTGATCCCGCCTCTTTGGCCCTAGGAGAACCGACCTCGGGCATAGCATATTCACTCAAAGGAACCACCAACCGGAAAACAGGTACTCCGGGAGCAGCAGACTCGGACGATGCCCTCTCCTCGAAAACACGGGCCCGATCAGTACCACTAAAAGCTCTATCACACCGAGGATGTCGATCCTTCTTATTGCCATCGTCCCTCAGCTCGGAGGGTGACGACTCCTTCCCCTCTTTGGGAGAGCGCTGCCTCATCCCAAGGAACAGCCTGATATCTACAAGAGGCGAATCCAATACAAATGAAAGGGAAAGAATGTTACTCTAATATACGAAGGCCAAGGCAAAGGCAGCATGCACACATACCTTGGTATTTCGATCCCCATCTGGCACGGAACATAGCTCGCCACCGACGCTCATCATAGGACGAATGGGTCACCAGCCTCCGGACCCAGCCGGGCAGGACAAGGACTTCGCCCGGCATCCATGAAGTTGCTGCAACAAGGGAGACAACGTTACTCAACTGATTTTCGCTATAGGCCAAATCTGAAAAGGCTCCAGACGCTCCACTCACGTGTATAATTCCACCCTTCGGGAAATGGAAAAAGCTCCATGGGGATAATATCGACCGTCCGGACCCAGATAAACCAACCGGCCCACTCTCGACCCCCATCCTCTTCAACGTCAACTACAAAAGTAGTGGATGAACGGCACCTCAGGGTTAGCAGACCCTGGTGATAAAAGGGTCGGTATAGCCTGACGAGATGGTTAAGTGTGAATTCAAGCCCAACCTTATCTGCAAAGAACCTCATCATCAACACCACCCGCCAAAACGATGGATGTATCTACGCCAAAGTAACCTGATACTTCAAGCAAAAATCAATCACAACCCTATCAAGGGGACCAAACGCGAAAGGATATAGATATACTCTCAAGAATTCATCGGTAGATTCTGTAATACTCTCATCCTAGGGAAGCACCTACAGCGCTATCCTCTTGCTCCATCCACAGTATTTTCTCACCATCTCCAGATGTTCCCCTCTTATCAAAGACACCATCTTCAGATCGAACTCCAGCGGCTCTAGAGCGCTGGGAGCAGCACTCGCCTCTTCCTGCCGGGCCGGCCCCGAGGTGGTTGACATGACTATGGTAAAACTAACAGATCAAAGCAAGGGCGTGCACCAACACTTTTTGCGCCTGAAGAAATGAATAACCCTATGCCAAAGCAAAAGATCAGCTATCTAAAATAGCATGGTCTGGCGAAGAAGCCGAAGCTGCCCCACATATATGCGAGAAGTAGTGATGACTCACCTGCCGAAGTAAGCCCTGGCAGAAGGCCACAACGCAGTCTGAAGAAGCTCCGCCGAATGGCCTTGAGGCTATGATCCCCAAGCATAATGTTCAAAGATAGAAAAGGATGGTAAGAGGGAATAGGCGAGCAAGCCAACGAAGGCATTAAGATAGGAAAGAAAACACCAAAACACCCCCATTTATAGGGGGTCACGACACGGTCGTCGAGGCTTCGAAAGATTGACCGACGGGCACAGTTATTGAATCCTTGGAAAAATGAACCGGCGGCGGTACCTTCACCTTGGATAGCACGAATCAGGAGTGCGTTGGATGAAGTCAAAATTGCATGAGCCCATGGATGCCCCAATTGCCACAAAACTCGCACCGGGAGTCGCATCATCGGAATGATGTAGCCGTAAAGAGCTCGAGGAGTCAGAATCATTTCCCATCAGTTTTTTATGGGAAACGCGGAGATTATCTGTAAGCGGCAAAATCAGAGGACTTGATTTCTTGCTGTCAAGTCATTTCGGAAGAACACTTCAAGACCCCGAGGATGGGAGGCCATGACTGAGTTCCCGACCTCGGGGCTCGTTAAGGCCCGACTTAGAGAAAATAGTGATCGAAGCCAAGACAGAGGGGGAAACTCTCAAGGCACACGGCTAAGCCTGATATGGCTGGCCTATACAGAGCCTATGCTGAGGCATCGCATCAAGCCATCCCATCTCCATACTTTGTAATTAATCTCCACGTACATGTAGCCGAGTTCCCCTCCTATATAAAGGGGACTCACACTACCTTGTAACGGACTGATGTTGCTCCATTTTCTCCATAAGTGCAATAATCTCTCTCTTTCTATCTTTTTCTTTCTAAGCTTGTTCGTTCCCACTGGTCCGAGGCCACCTCGATATGCATCGCATTTTTACTCGTTCTTCATCATATACCTTAGTATTGGCCATAAAGAACCTGGTTTGATATATCCTCAACTATTATCCCATCCCCGACTATCCCCGATAGCTCGAGCTCGATCCTGACATCGAGCCCGAGGTCCTTCATCGACCCGACCTATATCCGGGCTGCAGGCCCTTCGGTTTGATTATTATCTCGTTTTAGCTTGCATTTAATCTTCAAACTTCATATTATTAGCATCAACTGCACTAACAACTAGCTCGGGAATAAATCATATATTTTTAGAATCTCATTTACAAATTGAATTGTTGTTACCATTTTCACAGTAAACATTGTGTGATAGATTTCTGTGAGCTCGTGATTTTTGCCCCACATGAATTACTCCTACAAAATGCCAAAGAATTAGATTTTTTTCCTTAATTATTTGTCATTTATGGATTTATTGTATAATTTTTTTAATTATTTGCATTTTTCTGTGCATGCTTAATTTCATCTAATCCCTGAAAAATACAAAAAAAAATACTTTGCATTTGCATTTAGGATTTATTTTACACTTTTAGGTTAATTAGCAATTCAGTTGTCTTATAAAAATAATTAAAATCAGAAAAATAACTCATTCTTCATTTTTAACATTTAAATTTTAAACTTTATAGTTTTTCTTTTAATTTAGGAGTTATTTAATTTTTGTAAATACTATGATGAGTAATTAGATTAATTTAATAAGTTAATTTAGCTTAAGAATTAATTTAGGTTTTAATTTTAATTTGAAAAGAAAGGAATTTGAAATTGAAAAAGAAAAGAAAAGAAATTGAAAGAAGGCTGATCTTTTGGGCTTATTTTAATTAGACTTCCCCAGGCCCAAGCCAATTTCCCACCAAACCCACTCAAGGTCTTGGCCCAAATCACCCGAACCCGGTCCGCCCTTTTTATTAACCAAACGACGCCGTTTGGAGTTCTTGAAGTTAAATCGATCTGGGCCCTCCATTCTATCTCATCCAACAGCCACAGTTATTTCCCAAATTCCCTTTAAAATTGTCCGAACATCTCAGTTAAACAGAGAACTCATCTTCTTCTGTCTCTCATCTCCTTCATGTAAACCCTAACGCCTCCTTCAAAATTCCGCCATTCCCCACCGGCGTTTGGCCTACAAATCCTCCCAAAACTTTACCACACACTCCCCATAATCCCTCAAACACTATACCACCATCAATTTCCCCGAAATCCTCCCCATTTTTCCTTAATTTAAGATCTTAAGACGGAACCCTAATTCCTTCCTCGCCTTTAACTCATCATGCAAGGGTCTGGATTGATTTTCTCCAAGCGATGAGGGGATTTCGACCTGAAACGAGTGCTAGACGGTTGTTCTCACAAGAACAACCCGACTAGCACTCATTTTTGGTTGTAATCGGAAGTTGTCGGATAGTTTTTCAAGCCTGTTCGTCTCTTATCTTAGGTATTTCTATTCATATTTTTCCTGGTTTTTGTTCTCTTCTATCCATAGTCTTTCTTTTTCTCTTTCTTTTTCTGTTTTCTCTTTGACCGTTTAAAATTTGGATAGCAGTAATTTTGAGTTAATTCTAGACTAAGTTTGTTAAAAGTTTAGAATTAATTTTATTTGATTTTTCATAGTTAGTATTCAAGGATGGACTATTTTTTATGTCATTGATTAAGTTTTAATTTGTTGGGTCAGATTGTAAGTTTCAAATACTCATGTGACTGGGTTGAGTTTAGTTTTGGGCTTCTAGTTTATTTCTGACCCGTTTTAAAATAGCCTAGGGATTTTGTTTTGCTATTTAGGTCGACCTGACCCATGTTTGGTCTTGAAGTAAAAAACAGAGGGTTTAAGGGTAGTTTAGGGATTTTAGTTAAGGGGAATATGGTATATCCGATTAGGAAGCTGCTAGAAAGGTGGGTTTGGGGCTAATTTATTAAACAGAACTTAAAATTGGGGACTATC
This sequence comes from Nicotiana tabacum, assembly GCF_000715075.1. Lineage (NCBI taxonomy): Eukaryota > Viridiplantae > Streptophyta > Magnoliopsida > Solanales > Solanaceae > Nicotiana > Nicotiana tabacum. Next base: position 72,281,626 of record NC_134085.1, read on the forward strand.
TTGCAAAAATAAAAATTAAAAAAGGAGTAGTAGACAGAATCTGAAACCAAGTCTGCTTCCCTAAGAAGCCTCTATAAAAGGCTTGTTACTTCATGATCAAGGAAGAGATTTTTTAGAGATTAAAAAAAACAAAAAGTTTCAGAAATGGCTGAATTCTTTTATACCCTGAAAACACTGAAAACTGTCTGCATTTTGTAGTAGAAATCTGCTTGGTTTTGTTCCTTGTTTCGTTGTTAGTCAGAACTTTGAAAAAGCTCCAAAAACTTGTTCTAATCTGGGTTCTAGACTATTGAAAGAAGCTGATTTTTGCGTGAATTGCTGAGCTGATGTGCTGTTGACTGCTATTTTTCCCTGTTGAACTACTGCTGCTTTCATTCTCTTCTCTTAAAATTCTGAGGCAGTTTGGTTATATCCAGGTACATTTTCAGACCTTTTGGAGTGTAAGTGTTGATTATTAATTGGAAAATGGTGTTTCAATGCTTGAACTTCAACCACATTCAAAGTTTGACTTCAGTATTTTGTTGTGACTTAATATTCGTCAGTCAGTTTGTTTACATGTTAGCTGAAACTTAGTATAACTTCAGTGATTGTTATGTAGCTTGTTATAATTATAAACTTGGCTCTCAGTTTAATTTTCAGTAACTTTAAATGTAGTTAAATGATTTCTGGTCCATTATTAAGGGGTCTAATGATATACTACGGTTTGGTTCATTAACATCATGGGTTGAAACCAATGTTGAACCAGTTTTGATATGTTGGTGTTATGTATGTTCTTGAAGAAATAACTTTTACTTAGTTTGATATTTGTTTAGAAGGTCCTGAAATGGGGACACTTCTGAACGTTGGGCTATGGTTGTGGAATTGGCCACTAGTTGGTCAAGTCAGCAATCCTGAAGCCCAAACAAATCTATTGCTAATATGAAGTAGAAATCAATAGTTCTATGGTCATGTTGAAGGGTTTACTCTTTTTTTTTTTTGAATAATATATGAATTTGTTGTTTAGTATATTTAACAATGCAAGGTTTAATATGTATGTTGGGATTGATAAAGGTTTAATAGATTGTCACATGTCGTAGTGTTAATTTTAAATGATTCAAGGTTTGTTGTGGCATGTTTTGAACGTTATATTGCTTTACGTGAGGGCTGATTGTTTATGGCCTACTTTATATTCAGTTTAATTCTTTTAAAGTTTTAAAACGTCGCCCATGTTTTAGTATGGGTTCGATCATGATCCCTGTTCTTCAGCCTATGCTTCTCGTAAGGTTTGGGCTCACATTGGGCGCAAATTTGAGGTCACTTGTAAATGAGGAATTATGTGCCTTATCTTGTTTGGGCCTGTTTACTTTTCAAGCCCAGCTCCTCAGTTAATGACCACTGCTGGCCCTAGCTATCTTTGAGTAATCGAACATGTCTTATTAATGCAGTCCGCTATTTATCAAGCTGGTTTAGGCATTTGCTTAAAATAAATTAGAAGTCCTTTAGTCCTTTAACAAATTAATTAGACCTTTAATTAGACTTGAAGCGTGTCATGTCACCAAAACCAACAATCTCATGGCCCTCAAAAGATTAGTTCAAACATTCTTTAAAATTAGACTCGAGGTGTGCCATAAGCAAAAGTAGATAACCCACGGCCCTTGTATAATTAGTAATAACTCTTTAAGATCGAGGTATGCCATTATTAAATTTTCCATAGCCCTTGCAAACCTCTTATTAATTTGGATCATCGTAATTTGCTTTAGGCCCGATTTAGATTAGTATTGCGATTATATATACGTTCGCGTAATATAATTGAAAATTAAACTCTTAAAAGACTCGAGGGATGCATTCGCGCACCATCAACCAAACTTTCTTAATAAATCAACAAAAGCAGTAGTAATTGTGGACACATTCACGTGACACAATTTTTGACGCACCAAAGGAAAAGAGTATACGTACGCATAATTCAATTCTTTAATTACGAATAAATCAAGTGATTAAAAGCAGTAAAAGATAAAATGTACATAGATCCTAAAAATGAGTAGTTGAACAATTTAAGCCAAGTATAAATCACTAAGCGACCATGCTAGAACCACAGAATCCGGGAATGCCTAACACCTTTTCTCGGGTTAACAGAATTCCTTATCTAGAATTTCTGGTTCGTAGACTTTTAAATAAAGTCGAAAATTTCCTCGATTTGGGAATTAAAAAATAAACCGGTGACTTGGGACACCATAAACCATTCCATGTGGCGACTCTGATAAATTAAATAATCCCATATCGAATAATGTCACTTTAATTGGAAAAACTCCTATATACCTCTCGGGGTGAAAAAGAAAGGTGTGACAGCTCTGGCGACTCTACTGGGGATAGGAACCCAGAATCTCTGGTTCAGGGTTCAAGAATTCGAGCTTGTTAACGCGATTTTTATTTGGCTTTATTGTTGATATTACTGTATTTTGTGGACTTAATGTGCTAATTGTCATTTACCGCTTTGATATTACTTGAACTGTATTTAAATGTCTTCTTACGCCACCCCTCTGAGTCTTCTGAAAATGGTGCACACGTTCGCGTGGCCCGCTTTTTTGTAGAAATTATACCAAATAGATCGAGGCTGGGCCAGCAACAAGGTCGGGTAGATTTTAGTGCTCCCAGTACGTTGCCCACTCTTCGGCCCCAGTTGTCCGCTCGGGTAACCCAAGTTTAAACCCCAAACCCAAGGTTTAAACCTAGAATAACGCAACCTCATGTCGGATCCCTAGTAGGAACGATTATTTACATCACGTGCATTTGACCTTGGGGACTCAACACAGGGGTTGGGTCCATCTAGGACAGGTGTACCCAAAATAAAGACCATCCTGATGCATCCTATGTGCTATGTGAATATTTATTTTCTTCGGCTTGCATGTTGACTGGCTAGGAAAAAGAAATAAAGAGAAAAAACAAGAGTGAGGTAGGAGAGAAAATTCACCCGGTTTCTAAAAATTCAGGTATTTGAAAATGTCCTGAAACTCTGCCAAATTTTTGAAAAAAAAAAGAGAAAAGGAAAATGTATTTCAAAAGAGTGAGTCAAATATCATACTTTTAGGTAAAAACTGACAGAACTACGCAGGTCTGATTCTCACCGGATGTGGGATACGTAGGCAACCTATATAAGGTTTGACCTCATTTTACAAATAATAAAATAAAGGGTGGTTTAGGGCTTTGGCCAAAATAATAAGCCGACCCAGCTTCGGTTGTATTTTAAGCCATTTCTTACTGGAGTAGCCTTAGATTATCTTTCAATTGTCGAAAGGCTATTTTCGGGAGGAATGGGCAAGTCTGTCTAAAAAGTGTCTTTTCCAATTAAATACTCACCCCCGGCATCAAAATTTGTTTGGAATTTTGAAGGGGCCACGTTTGCAAAAACGACCATTTTTCTAATGTAGCAATAAAAGGGGTCTTTGGTCCGTTGATTTTCTTTAGAAAACTTGTTTTGCAAAAAGAGTCCACAAGAGTCAACCTTAACCTTAACCCTCCGTAGGTACAAATGAATATTGTCCAAGACCCGTCGCAATCTATCAAAGAATGGGCCCAGTTGCAGCTTCGCAAGTGGTGGGTTGATTTAGATGAAGATGGTCGGGATTGGGTGAAAGAATAGTTGGGTACCCTTACAAACATCATGCGCATCAAACCCCGGGAGGATTTAGTCAAAGCTTTGGTAACCTTTTGGGATCCCGTCCACAATGTGTTCCGTTTCTCGGATTTTGAACTCACCCCAACTCTGGAAGAAATGGTCGGGTATATTGATTTTGGCCAAGAGTTAAGAAAGAAGCAACTCATATTCCCAAGGGTTGTTTCCGTGCACAAGTTCTTCTATCTTCTGAATATTAGCAAACAAATGAATAAGGCCCATGTGAGCAAAGGGTGTTGTTCTTTCTACTTCTTGTACTTTTGGTTCGGGCACTCAGCCGGTTTGAAACACATAAAAAGGGGTTGAATAACAAATAAGACAAGAGCATATGGAAAATTCATTGTCGGTTTGCCTTCATTGTGGCATTTCTAGGAGTCATGGTCTTTCCAAATACGGAGGGCACAATAGACACTCGTATGGACAGAATCGCACAAATCCTCATCACCAAAAAAGATCACACACTTGTCCCGTTAGTGCTGGCAGACATTTACTGAGCATTAACCTTATGCAAATCTGGGGCTCAATTCTTCGAGGGTTTGCAATATTCTTCTTCAAATGTGGATGATCGAACACCTTCGCCATCATCCTAAGTTCATGAGATATGCTTCGGATGGGAACAATTTCATCAAAAATTATAAGGAAAGGGTGGAAGATTACAAACCGCCGGAAGGAGTTAAAGCTTTGGTCTCCTATTTAAGAAATCTGAGAGCAAATCAAATTGAATGGACCATAGGATGGCTTCCGGTAATAGAAGTCATATACATGATGGCTTCAAAAGGCTACTTGATGATGATGGGATTGAGGAGTATCCAACCATATGCACCACAAAGAGTTCCGAGATAACTAGGAAGATATCAGGTGATACCTGAAGATGCAGATCTTATTTCCCAAGTCATCGAATTACACCTAGAAGCAACGCTACCCGAGGCTTTAGTTCAACGGGATTCGAATGGTTGTCGATATCTAAAAAGTGACACCCAGGTACCAGACCCAGCTAAGGGCAAAGTCGATCCCAATTATGCTGCTTGGTTTGAAAGAAGGTTTTATGTGAACAATGAGCCAGAGCCCTTGCCCGAGAGGCCTGCCAAAAGGCCCCATGTACAAGCTTTTGATTAAAAAATTCAGGAAAGGTTGGCCTGGGGAGAAAAAGAAAAGAAATATCAAGCCAGCATTCACGCTTTGCGAGAAGAGTTAAGAAATGCCACCTTCAACAATGATCTATAGGCACGAGAGGCCGAGGGTGAAAGAAAAAGGCTAGTCCAAGAAAATGAAGCTCTCGGAGCCAAGGTTCGACAACTGAGAATAGCAGCCGAGAACCCGGGCAGAAGCAGAAAAGATGAAAGGTTCATCTGCAACATTACACAAAAGGTATGTGACTGTGAAGATGATCTACAGAAAACTACGTCTGAGCTAGCAAAAATACGAACAAAGTTGGATAAAAATGCAGAAGGACGGGCAGCTTTCGTTCAACAGATGAAAGAAATATATGAAAGAGGGGTCACCTATTGGGAAAAGGAGATTAGCAACCTCGAAAGTAAAATGGCTAAACAAGCCAAGAGCTTCAAAGCTGAGAGAGAACATTACTACGCTTTGATGGCACAACTAGAGGGAGACCTACAGCATTTGCAAGAGCAGAATCATACTGCCACCCAGGTCTTAGAGGCTAGATCCCAGTAGATTGGGCATTTGTTGCAAGAAAAGGGCATCATAAGGGAAAGGGTCAGAAGAATTGCTGACTACATCATGATGAAATGCAGTGAGTGTGAGGACATGACCAGGTCCACGTTCTTCGCCACGGTAATGATCTTTGTCTGCTAGGTAATGGAGGATCTCTATTGTTTCCAAGATGACATGGCGCATAGGCCCGCAGCAAGACCAGTTGGTGTTCCTATGACAGGGTTGGAGGCACTGATGTACTCTTGATTGTATTTTCTTTTTCGAGTCTGTATTTTCATTTTGAAAGTATGTTTTGAGTCTGTTTGAAGTTTTAAATTCCTAGAAAAAAGTATGTCTCGAGTCTGTTTGAAGTTTTAAATTCCTAGAAAAAGTATGTTTCGAGTCTTTTGTAATTCAGTAGAGGTTTTATTTATGAAAATTTGGAAAACCACAAAAAATTATTTTTTTATTTTTGCATTTATTTATTGAACTACGTAATGATCTGATTCACGCGGCATAGTGATACGTAGGCAATCCTCATTGGATCCGGTCATGATTTTTGTTAATAACTCAAATAAAAAAAGGGAATATGGGAAGGAAAAAACCAAAAGAAAAAAGAGAGAGCCGAAAAAAAAGCGAGGGAAAAGAGAAAAGAGATGAAAGAAAAGATAGGAAGATAGGAATAAGAGGAGAAGCAGGAGAAGCATTAAAGAACCAAAGTGGAAAGAAAGGAAAAGTGGAGAGATAAACAAAAGCCGGGATGAAACACGCAACCGTTGCAAAACATATAGAAAACACACTTAACTGTATAGGTGCATCACACCCCCAACGTGCAATTACCTATGTGTTAATTGTCTCACACTAATTGATTTGTTGTGTTGGCTATCAAATATGTTTTATATTAAGGTGGTTGGTTTTGTGGCAATCTGGCTTCACATCCATACTTTACAAGATCAAAAGGAAGTGTAGAAATATCGTCGGAAAGTCATCTGCCAACAGTTCTTATCCTGGAGGATAGCCCGATCTCGGCTATCCCAACTTCCGAGTCAGCAACTGCTGAGGAAAACAGAATTTTGCTTCTCCGCATGATGGAAATATGGGATGCCTGGTCCAATGGAAGAGAGCCACTGAATGCAATACCTGGATTCCCTGAGTTACTTCCCAAGGCAAGTAGGACTTCCAACGTCCCAATAAGTTATCCGAACACCCCATTTGGATATCCTACTATCTCAGCCACTTTGCTGGAACACCTTCTAAGGTTTGCCTCCAGGTGTTGATTTCAGGTGTGGCCTCCAACATATTCACTGCGCCACCTTGTTCGGCCACGGCACAACTCACTTTGCCCAGGCCTAGCTTTGATCCATCATCCTTTACCTTTCAAGTACCATCTTTCCTACTAGAACCTACCTAGTTTAATACCAGTGCTTACCCTCAGCCACCCCGATATGAGTTTAATGCGGGACAAGAGAAAACCACAAAAAACCCTGAACAAGAAGAGATTACCCTAAAGATGAGGAGCATGGAGCAGAGTCTCAAAAATATACAGGGTTTGAGCGGGCAAAAGAGTGTATCCTACGCTGATTTGTGTATGTTCCCACACGTACACTTACCCTTGGGTTTCAAAACCCCGAAGTTTGAAAAGTATGACGGGCATGGGGATCCCATAGCCCACCTCAAGAGGTACTGCAACCAATTGCAGGAGCAGGTGGAAAAGAGGAGCTTCTCATGGCTTAATTTGGAGAGAGCCTGGTCGGCATCGCTTCTGAATGGTACATGGATCAGGATATATCTCGTTGGCATATTTGGGATGACCTGGCTCGGGATTTTGTTAGGCAATTTCAGTATAACATCGACATAGCCCTTGATAGGAATTCGTTGTCGAATCTCAAGAAGAAGTCCTCGGAAAGCTTCTGAGAGTATGCTGTCAAATGACGCGAACAAGCGGCCAGAGTCAAGCCTCCAATGGATGAAACAGAGATGGTTAGTGTTTTTCTTCAAGCCTAAAAGGCTGATTATTTTCAGAATATGATGTCCTCGATGGGGAAACCTTTTGCCGAGGCCATCAAAATTGGTGAAATGGTCGAGAATGGTCTAAAAATGGGGCGCATATTGAGTAAATCGGCTATAAGGGCTACATCCGAAGCAATTCAAGGTGGGTCTGGAGGTGTAGCAAACCAAAAGAAGAAGGAAGAAGTGGCAATCGCTACTTCAAGTGTAAGAAAACCCCGTCCACCCAGACCTTACTTCCTTGCAAGAACCCCACAACATTACTATCCCCATCAGGATGTGGCCTATGCTATGGTTCCTCAGCCATACACAGTGATGAATGCCCAGCCCTACGTTAGGCCACAACAATAATTCAATCAAAATCGAGCTCCATTTCCTAGAAATCAACCTCCTCGCCAAGCTCAGTATAATCCCCGACCTCCACAGAATAACTTCCCCTACAATGCCTGTGCCTGGGAACCACCCAGGATGGCAAACTTCACGCCCATAGTGAGTCATATTCCAGCCTTTTCCCCAAACTTGTCCAAATGGATATGTTGCAGCCCGTACCCTAGACCAGGCAGAACCCAGAGTCGCCCTCCTATAGAGCCGGTACTCGATGTGCTTACCATTCGGGAGCGGAAGGGCATGATACTGAAGACTGTTGGACCTTGAAAGGGCTGTTGAAAATCTCATATAACAAAAGCGGATAGTGCTACAGGACGAAGGCATTCCTAATGTGACCAACAATACAATACCGGCTCACAATAACGGACCAATTATTGGGATGATTTGCGAGGATAAGGAGTTCGATCCTACTTTGAAAGCCATAATTGCAATAGGTGATGTTGAAAGGAAGCCAAAGGCTGTCGCAAAACATGACAAGGGGGAGAAAAAAAGTAAACCCACCCCTCAAAATACAGAAAAGAAAGTGGAAACCAAAACTGGGGCAGCACCCTCAAAAGATGTCATCCTTTAGGTTCCCCGGGGTCACAAGAAGGAACAAATGTCATTGAGCCCTCCAAGAAGGTTTGAGATGAACAAGGGATCTAAAATGTATGTGCCTAAAGGGACCTATGTGGTATGGGGACCAGTAATTTCACCTAGGCTAAATGAGCCCATGGTTATTGGCCACGCACCGCAGAGGCCTATGACAGATCCCACTACCGTCCCATGGAATTACAACAAGGCAGTAGTAACTTATCGGGGGAAAGAGATCTCGGTAGAAGCAAAGGAAAATAACCCGGCTAAGAAATACCTCAATCTAGAGGAAGTAAATAATGCCACGAAGAAGTGTTTCACACTCAATAAGCCAGTTAGTGTCGAATAAGCAGAAGAGTTCTTCAAGAAAATGAAAACTGTGGACTATGAGATAATTGACCAACTCCGGAAGTCTCCTGCTCAGATCTCTTTGTTGTATCTGCTAATGAATTCAACTAAACATCAGAAAGTATTAATTAGAACCCTCAATGAAGCGTGTGTTCCCATTGAAACAAATGTGGAACAGCTGGAAAGGATGGCGGAAAGATTTTTTGCAGTCAATCAAATTTCTTTTAGCAAGAATGATTTGCCCTCGGAAGGGGATGCCCACAACAAAGCCCTTCATCTGATAGTTAAATGCGAGGGATATTATGTGAAAAGTGTCATGCTGGATGGTGGTTCTGGAGTAGATATTTACCCTCTCCCAACTCTGCAAAGAATGGAGATCAGTACTGAGAGAATCAGGCCCAACAACGTCTATATGCGTGCCTTTGATGGCATCAAGAGAGATACCATAGGTGAGATTGATTTGATTCTAACTATTGGTCCGGTGGATTTTGAGGTGACCTTTCAGGTCCTGGATATGGATACTTCCTATAATTTCCTCTTGGGAAGACCTTGGATTCACGTAGCAGGGGTTGTACCTTCTACTCTCCACCAGATGGTAAAATTTGAATATGAAGATTAGGGGATTGTAGTTCACAGAGAAGATGAGCAGTTGATTTACCGAGACCCGTCAGTCCCATGTCTCGAAGCTAGGGAAGGAAGTGAACATATAGTCTATCAAGCTTTCGAGGTTGTTGTCGCAGACCAATGTGAAGAAGGAAACCCTTGTCCTCAACCCTTTCTCTTAAATGCGTCAATTATGGTTGCCAAGGAAATGATCAGGCATGGTTATAAACCCGGGAAGGGGCTCGGGATGTCATTGCAAGGAATCACGGAACCTATCACTTTGTATGCTAGCAAGAAGTCTTTGGTGTGGGTTTCAAAGCCACGCCAGCTGATGAAACATGGGCAGATAAATGAAAGAACAATGGTTGGGTCTTGCCTCAGCTGGTTCCGCATGTTTATAGAACATTCGTCATGCCCAAGTACAATGAAGAAGAAGAAGAAGATGAGGCCTTCACGGCCAAGGAAATAGAAGAAATATGTAGAGCTATGAGGCAGATATTGTATGAAACCCACATGGTCCAACCTGGAGAAGGCTCGAGCACCGCTGAGGTGCTATACGCGGGGCCTAATGCCATGTTGCAAAACTAGAAGGCCACTTCGTTCCCAGTCAGGCGGGAATCTCGGTAGTCCGATCTTGCCACCTTTTCTACATCACGAGTTATTTCAGGGTGTAACTCGGATGTTTCTTTTAGTTTATTGTCTTTAATCCCAATGTAAACCCTATTTATCTTCAAAATTCAATGAAATGAGATCAATATTTCATCATTCATCTCTCTTTATTCTTTCTGATTTTTGTTACTTTTTCTTATTTCTTCTTTCAGTTCTAATAATGCGGCTTTAAATAACATGACATGCTTGCGGACTTCACGGCCAGATCCAAACACGCTGTCTAATTGTGAAATAATGAACTAAGAACTGGAATATGATGAAGAAGAGGCTTTTAGGGAAATAAATCAAGAATTGGAACAATTTGAGAATAACCCTAAGCCGAACTTAACTGATATCGATCCGGTTAACTTGGGTAGTTTTGAAGAAGTCAAAGAAACCAAGATAAGCATTCACGCAGATGATAAAATCGAGACGCATTGATCCAACTTTTGTTTGAATTCAAAGATGTGTTTTCTTGGTCAAACGATAACATGCCAGGACTAAGTGTCGATTAGGTGGTCCACAAGTTGCCGACTTGCCCCGATTATCCTCCTGTCCAGAAAAAGCAAAAAAAGTTCAAAACTGATATCAGTGACAAGATTAAAGAAGAGGTCACAAAACAGTTGAAAGCGGGGGTGATCCGAGTGGGCCGATACACCACATGGTTGGCTAATGTAGTTCCCATACCAAAGAAAGACGGGAAAACTCAAGTGTGTGTGGATTACAGAGATCTGAACAAAGCAAGTCCCAAGGACAACTTCCCTTTACCGAACATCCACATCCTTGTTGATAACTGCGCCAAACATGAGATACAGTCTTTCGTAGATTGTTATGCAGGATATCACCACGTGTTGATGGATGGAGAGGATGCGGAAAAGACTGTTTTCACCACACCTTGGGGCACCTACTGTTACAGGGTCATGCCTTTTGGTTTAAAGAATGCTGGGGCAACTTATATAAAGGCCATGACTGCCATCTTTCCGGACATGATGCACCAAGAAATCGAGGGGTATGTGGACGATGTGATCACAAAATCTAGAACACAGGATGACCATGTTCGGGACCTGAGAAAGTTCTTCGAGCGGCTGTGTAAGTATGATTTGAAGTTGAATCCAGCTAAATATGCATTTGGGGTTCCGTCTGGCAAACTCTTGGGATTTATAGTCAGCCGGATGGGCATCGAGCTTGATCCAACCAAGATAAAGTCTATTTGAGATTTACCTCCTCCAAAAACCAAGAAAGAGGTCATGAGCCTGTTGGGAAGGTTGAATTACATCAGCCGGTTCATTGCTCAGTTGACTTCCACCTGTGAGCCCATATTTAAGCTATTGAAGAAGGATGCGGCGATTAAATGGACAGATGAGGGTCAAGAATCCTTTGACAAAATCAAAGAATATTTGTTGAACCCGCCAGTCTTGGTCCCACCTAAACCTAAGAGGCCTTTGTTTCTATATTTGGCAGTCTTGGAGAATTCTTTTGGATATGTCCTCGGACAACATGATGTGATCGGGAAAAGAGAGCAGGCGATCTGCTATTTGAGAAAAAAATTCACAAGTTATGAAGCCAAATATACCCTGTTGGAAAGGACTTGCTACGCCCTAACTTGGGTCGCTCAGAAGCTTAGGCATTACCTGTTGGCCTATACCACTTACCTCATCACCAGGTTGGATCCTTTAAAGTACATATTCCAGAAGACAATACCCACAAGGAGGTTAGCAAAATCGCAGATCCTGCTCACTGAATTTGACATAGTCTATGTTACCCTCACGGCAATGAAAGCCCAGGCTTTAGCAGATCACCTGGTTGAAAACTCTGTTGATGATGAATACCAACCCTTGAGCACCTACTTCCCGGATGAAGAGGTAAATTCAGTTGAGATCACATCAAAAGACACCAATGCTTGGAAAATATTCTTTGATGGAGCTGTGAACGCAAAAGGCATTGGAATTGGGGAAATTTTGATCTCACCCACCGGTCAGCATTATCTAGCAATAACACGGCTTTGATTTTTCTGCACAAACAACACTGCCGAGTATGAAGCCTACATTATGGGTATGAATATGGCAATCGACCAAGATGTGAAAGAATTCTTAATCATGGAAGTTTCGGATCTGATTATCCAGCAAGCTCAGGGAGAATGGGAAACTCGAGATGTCAAGTTTATTCCCTACAGGCAACATGTGGAAGATCTTAGCAGGCGGTTCAAGTCAGTTTAGTTCAGGTACATTCCTTGTTTTCACAATGAGTTAGCCGAAGAGCTCACTACTTTAGCCTCGATGCTTCCATACCCAGGCAATGCCGACATTGACCCGTTGGAAATCTAAATCCGGGAAAGGCACGGTTACTGCAATACGATTGAGGCAGAACTGAATGTTCAACCATGGTATCGTGATATCAAGAGATTTCTGAAAACTAAAGAATACCCCGAGAAAGCCGTTGGAGACCAAAATAAAACCATTAGACGGCTCATAAGTGGTTTCTTCTTGAGCGGTGAGGTCTTATACAAAAGGACTCCAGATCTCAACTTGTTAAGATGTGTTGACACCGAAGAGGCTGTAAGAATCATGTATGGAGTGAACATAGGAGTGTGCGGACCCCACAAGAATGGGTATGTTTTGGAAAAGAAGATCCTTCGAGCAAGCTACTATTAGATGACTATGGAAAAAGATTGCTTCAGTTTCGTCCGGAAATGTCATCAGTGTCAGGTGCACGGTGACTTGATTCATGCACCGCCTATAGAACTGCATCCCATGTCAGCATCTTGGCCATTTGTTGCCTAGGGTATGGACGTCACTGGGCCGATCGAGCCAAAATCTTCAAATGGGCATAGATTCATATTGGTCGCCATCGACTATTTCACGAAGTGGGTTGAAGCAATTACTCTCAAATCTGTCACCAAGAAAGTTGTGGTAGACTTCGTGCACTCCAATCTCATCTGTCGTTTCGGTATTCTTGCAACTATCATTACAGATAATGCTGCAAACCTGAACAGTCTCTTGATGAGGGAGATATGTGAGCAGTTTAAGATCATGCATCGAAATTCTACTCCTTATTGGCCCAAAGCCAATGGTGCTGTCGAAGCACCAAAAAAGAACATCAAGAAGATTTTGAGAAAGATGATCCAAAGTTTCAGGCAATAGCATGGAAAGTTGTTGTTTGCGCTATTGGGATATCGCACTACTCTGTCCATATCAGTCGGAGCAACCTATATCTATTGGTTTACGGCACTGAAGTCGTAATACCCGCAGAGGTTCAAATTCCATCCCTTCGAATCATTGTTGAAACTGAAATTGAGGACAGTGAGTGGGTGAAAACCTGTCTAGAGCAGTTAACCCTAATTGATGAAAAGCGAATGGCCGCAATCTACCAGGGGCAGTTGTACCAACAAACAATGGCCCCTGCCTACAACAAAAAAGTGCGGCCTAAAAACTTTGAAGTGGGGCAACTCGTTTTAAGGTGTATTATCCTCAATCATCAGGAAGCAAAAGGAAAGTTTGCTCCTAATTGGAAAGGACCATACATTATTAGAAAATTGTTGCCAAAAGGCAAATTATACCTAGGAGACATCGAAGGGAATGACCCCGAAACAACTGTAAATGCAGACATAGTCAAAAGGTACTATGTCTAATCCTTCGACAACAACAACATTATCCGATTGGGATGACGAAGGCTTTCGTTCTCTCTAACCCAAACACTCCAATCCTTTGCTAACCCTTTGAGTTGGTTACCTTTCTTTCATTACCCTCTTTGGAACTTGAAAATGTTTGTAAATAAAATCATCATCATCAAAACAAAAGAAAGAAAAAGAAAAACAACAAAACAACAAAAAAAATGTTTCCCTGAACTACGTTCGACCTTATTCCAAAAGGATACGTAGGCAGCCTCTCTCTAGGGTTCAGTCACACCAAAAAAAATTCAATTTCCCCCAAAAGTGAAACTGGGGCAGATGTTATAATGTTTCGGTGATGATCCCGCCTGAATGGTTACAAAGTTGTAATTCGATCCAAATTCTTTTTAACCAAACCTTGTTCAAGTCCTTCCGATCAATCGGTGAAAGGTGATCAAAATCAGAGAACGTAGTTGTTTGGAGCCGATTTAAAAAAACTAAAATGAGAGAGTCTTATTGGTGAAAACCCACGGGCACTATAAGTCGATGGTGAGTAGAGAAATTGAAAATGAGAGTCTTGTTAGTGAAAACTCGTAAAGAGCACTATAAGGCGACAGTGAGAAGAGAAATGAGAGAGGTCGATTGTCGAAAACCCGCAAAGGGCATCGTTGATCGAAAAGAAGAAATCCCTCACCACCATCGGCACTGAAAGAGTCCTGGCAAGGTTTCTCAGTTTTAAAACACGGGTCGCAATGGGTTTATGAGAAGTTGGATAGTTGAGCAGATCGGGTATCTAGTCTAAGAAGCATGTCATGTCTATTGAAGTCTGCATGCACTCCAGATAAGTCCTTCTGTCCTCCCCGAAAGGGACACTTCTCCTTAAATTCACTTTCTTGTCCTTTGTTTACTTTTATTTGAATCTCCTTCGGTCTAACTCTATTCTGAAACTAATACAAAGAAAAGTTGGCAAGGTTGGTTTTACAGGGTTCTGCTTAATAAAAGCCAAGTCCATAGAAAAGTACCCAGCCTCAGCGGGTGCATCAAGTCGATCCCGACTGGCCATGATGGCCTATGCTCTGAAGTCAAAATTATTGAAAATGAAAGAAATCCGAAGTCAAGTGCCCATAGAGGCAGAATAAGATGAAAGGGCCAAAGTCCCACACGAGTGAACCGTCATGTGAAATTTTGGAAAGTTGAGTTCCTCGATTTTAGGAGAGAGATCAATCTTCAGAAAAGCCGGCAAGCAGCAGAGATTCTCGTCAAAAGGGTTGGGTCGAGATCATGTGATCAAAAACAATCAAGGACACAAAACAAACCACCGCTTCAAACTAACAATTATTCTTTGTTTGAAAACTTGAAACAGGAACAATCCAAGGCAACCGTGCAAGAAGCAGGTGCAACTAAAAAAAAAAGAAATGCGCAAGTGCTAGAAATAGCTTTGCAGCAACAATCCATAAAAAGGAAAGTCTCCTCCAAATCTTCCCCACATTTACTGATTCCATGAAATAAGTAAAAATAGAGAAAACAAAACAAGATGAAAAAAAGAGATAAGAAGAAATTCCAAAAAATGGTAGTTTAGGATCCCCAATCTCAATTATTTACGCTTTTCCAACATAGGGTCTCCACTCCCTAGTTGAGATTATTTTAGACATAGGGTCTCCACTCCCTAGTCACCTTTTACAAAAATAGGGTCTCTAATCCCTAGTTGAGATTATTTTAGACATAGGGTCTCCACTCCCTAGTCGCCTTTTGCCAACATAGGGTCTCCACTCCCTAGTTGAGATTATTTTAGACATAGGGTTTTCACTCCCAAGTTGCCTTTTGCCAACATAGGGTCTTCAATCCCTATTTGAGATTATTTTAGACATAGGGTCTCCACTCCCTAGTCGCCTTTTGCCAACATAGGGTCTCCACTCCCTAGTCGAGATTATTTTAGACATAGGTTCTCCACTCCCTAGTCTCCTTTTACCAACATAGGGTCTCCACTTCTTAGTTGAGATTATTTTAGACATAGTGTCTCCACTCCCTAGTCGCCTTTTGCCAACATAGGGTCTCCACTCCCTAGTTGAGATTATTTTAGACATAGGGTCTCCACTGCCTAGTCGCCTTTTGCGAACATAGGGTCTCCATTCCCTAACTGAGATTAGTTTAGACATAGGGTCTCCAATCCCTAGTTGAGATTAGTTTAGACATTGGGTCTCCACTCCCTAGTCGCCTTTTGCCAACATAGGGTCTTCACTCCCTAGTTGATTTTTTAGTATAGATATAGGGCTCCGCTCCCTAATCTCTTTCCCCAAGGATACACAATCCTTATTTTATCGCTTTCAAATAAAGAAATAGATTAGATTTTAGTTACAAATAATTCACGAAATCTTTCTAGTGAAAACTGGGGAAGAAATATTTCGTTTGTTTGTTTGTTTTGGTGTTTGAGCAGGTTTTACCTTTAGGCACAGGGTTCGAGATGATCAAAAGAATGAGTCTCAATCCAGAATAAAGAAAAGAAGTAAAATAGCAAAAAAGAAGTGAACTCAAAGTGCTGAAGCGGAGAAAGATGCGGACTGCTCAAGATATGATTGAAGTCACGAGCTTCGCATGTCCCGCCTTGATCCAAAGCTGACGAATGAACTGACGGTTACAGATGATGAGCATCAAGATTCATATCGGAGTCTGTAGCAAGAACCAGCCAAGACTCATGATTAAACTTCAAAAGATTTATAGATAGGAATCTTGTAACTCGTAGTTGATAGGCTTAGTTAGTTTATTTTCTATTTTGGTGTAATAAGGAGTTCAGCAGTAGCAGCAGCAACAACAGTTAAATCACAGCTTCCTGGTATCCCCAGCTAACGAAACTTCCAAAACTAAACTGACCTGATTCCTTTATAGCCAAGGATATGTAGGCAACCTCTGAAGCAAGGTTCGGTTAGACTCTTTTGAAAATATTTCTCATGGAGTGTCAAACGGGCAAAAATCCCTCATAATTGCTCATTTTATCTTTGCCCAAAAACCTTTCGTGTCTCCGAGCAAAGAGGGGCAGCTGTGAGCACGTGATTTTTGCCCCATATGAATTACTCCTACAGAATCCCAACGAATTAGATATTTTTCCTTTAACTATTTATCATTTTAGGATTTATTGTAGAATTTTCTTAATTATTTGTATTTTTCTGTGCATGCTTAATTTAATCTAATCCTTGAAACTACAAAAAAAATACTTTGCATTTGCATTTGCATTTAGGATTTATTTTACACTTTTAGGTTAATTAGTAATTTAGTTGACTTATAAAAATGATTAAAATCACAAAAAATAACTCATTTTGCATTTTTAAATTTTATCGTTTTTCTTTTAATTTATGAGTTATTTAATTTTTGTAAATACTATGATGAGTAATTAGTTTAATTTGATAAGTTCATTTAGCTTAAGAACTAATTAAGGTTTTAATTTGAATTTGAAAAGAAAAGAAAAGAAATTGAAAGAAGGCTGATCTTTTGGGCTTATTTTAATAAGATTTCTCTAGGCGCAAGCAAATTTCCCCCAATCCCGCTCAAAGTCCATGCCCAAATCACCCTAACCCGGTCTGCCCTTTTTATTAACCAAACGACGTCGTTTGGAGTTCTTGAAGTTATATCGATCTGGGCCCTCCATTCTATCTCATCCAATGGCCACGGTTATTTCCCCCATTCCCATTAAAATTGTCCGAACATCTACGTTCAACAGAGAACTCATTTTCTTCTGTCTCTCATCTCCTTCATGTAAACCCTAACGCCGCCTTCAAAATTCCGCCATTCCCCACTGGCGTTTGGCCTCCAAAACCTCCAAAAACTTTACCATACACTCCCCATAATCCCTCAAACACTAAACCACCATCAATTTCCCCGGAATCCTCTTCGTTTTTCCTTAATTTCAGATCTTAAGACGGAACCCTAATTCCTTCCTCGCCTCTGACTCATCATGCAAGGGTTTGGGTTGATTTCTCCAAGCGTTGAGGGGATTTCGACCTGAAACGAGTGCTAGACAAGTGTTCTCACAAGAACAACCTGACTAGCACTTATTTTTTGTTCAAATCGGAAGCTGTCGGATAGTTTTTCAAGCCCGTTCGTCTCTTATCTTAGGTATATCTATTCATGTTTTTCCTGGTTTTTGTTCTCTTCTATCCCCCAGTCTTTATTTTTCTCTTTTCTTTTTCTATTTTCTCTTTCACCGTTTAAAATTTGGATAGCAGTAATTTTGAGTTAATTCCGGACTAAGTTTGTTAAAAGTTTATAATTAATTCTGTTTGGTTTTTCATAGTTAGTATTCAAGGATGGGCTATTTTTTTATGTCATTGATTAAGTTTTAATTTGCTGGGTCAGATTGTGAGTTTCAAATACTCATGTGACTGGGTTGAGTTTAGTTTTGGCTTCTGGTTTATTTCTGACCCGTTTTAAAACAGCCTAGGGATTTTGTTTTGTTGTTTAGGTCAACATGACACATGTTTGGTCTTGAGGTAAAAAACAGAGGGTTTAAGGGTAGTTTACGGATTTTAGTTAAGGAGAATCTTGTATAACCGATTAGGAAGTTGCTAGGAAGGTGGATTTGGGGCTAGTTTAATAAACAGAACTTAAAATTGTTGACTAGCTTGCAAAAATAAAAAATTAAAAAAGAGTAGTAGACAAAATCTGAAACCAAGTCTGCTGCCCTAAGAATCCTCTATAAAAGGCTTGTTACTTCATGATCAAGGAAGAGATTTTTTAGAGATTAAAAAAACCCAAAAAGTTTCAGAAACAGCTGAGTTCTTTTATACCCTGAAAACACTGAAAATTGTCTGCATTTTATAGTAGAAATCTTCTTGGTTTTGTTCCTTGTTTTGTTGTTAATCAGAACTTTCAAAAAGCTCCAAAAATGTGTTCTAATCTGGGTGTTAAACTGTTGAAAGAAGCTGATTTTTGCTTGAATTGTTGAGCTGATTTGCTGTTGACTGCTATTTTTCCCTGTTGAACTACTGCTGCTTTCATTCTCTTCTCTTAAAATTCTGAGGCAGTTTGGTTATATCCGGGTACATTTTCAAACATTTTGGAGTGAAAGTGTCGATTATTAAATGGAAAATGGTGTTTCAATGCTTGAACCTTAACCTCATTCAAAGTTTGACTTCAGTATTTTGTTGTGACTTAATATTCGTTAGTCAGTTTGTTTACATGTTAGCTAAAACTTAGTATAACTTCAGTGATTGTTTTGTAGCTTGTTGTAATTATAAACTTGGACTCTCAGTTTAATTATCAGTAACTTTAAATGTAGTTAAGTGATTTCTGATCCATTATTAAGGGGTCTGATGATATACTACGGTTTGGTTCATTAACATCATGAGTTGAAACCAATTTTGAACCAGTTTTGATATCTTGGTGTTATGTATGTTCTTGAAGAAATTACTTTTACTTAGTTTGATATTTGTTTAGAAGGTCCTGAAAGGTGGACACTTCTGAACGTTAGGCTATGGTTGTGGAATTGGTAACTAGTTAGTCAAGTCAGCAATCATGAAGCTCAAACAAATCTATTGCTAATATGAAGTAGAAATCAACAGTTCAATGGTCATGTTGAAGGATTTACTTCTTTTTTTTGAAGAATATATGAATTTGAGGTTTAGTATGTTTAACAATGCAATGTTTCACATGTATGTTGGGATAGATAAAGGTTTAATAGATTCTCACATGTCGTAGTGTTAATTTTAAATGATTCAAGGTTTGTTGTGGCATGTTTTCAACGTTATATTGCTTTACGTGAGGGCTGATTGTTTATGGCCTACTTTGGATTCAGTTTAATGCCTTTAAAGCTTTAAATGTCGCCCATGTTTTTGTATGGGTTCGATCATGAGTCCTTGTTCTTCAGCCTATGCTTCCCGTAAGGTTTGGGCTCACCTTGGGCCCAAATTTGAGGTCACTTGTAAATGAGGAATATTGTGCCTTATCTTGTTTGGGCTTGTTTTCTTTTTGAGCCCAGCTCCTCAGTTAATGACCACTGCTGGCCCTAGCTATCTTCGAGTAATCGAACCTGTCTTATTAATGCAGTCCGCTATTTATCAAGTTGGTTTATGCATTTGCTTAAAATAAATTAGAAGTCCTTTAACCAATTAATTAGACCTTTAATTAGACTTGAGGCGTGCCACGTCACCAAAACCAATAATCTCATGGCCCTCAAAAGATTAGTTCAAACATTCTTTAAAATTAGACTCGAGGTGTGCCATAAGCAAAAGTAGATAACCCATGGCCCTTGTATAATTAGTAATAATTCTTTAAGATCGAGGTGTGCCATTATTAAATTTTCCATGGCCCTCACAAACCTCTTATTAATTTGGACCATCATAGTTTGCTTTAGACCCGATTTAGATTAGTATTGCGATTATATATACGTTCGCGTAATATAATTACAAATTAAACCCTTAAAAGACTCGAGGGATGCATTCACGCACCTTCAACCAAACTTTCTTAATAAATCAACAAAACCATTAGTAATTTTGGACACGTTCGCGTGACATGATTTTTGACGTACCAAAGGAAAAGAGTATACGTACGCGTAACTCAATTCTTTAATTACGAATAAATCAAGTGATAAAAAGTGGTAAATGATAAAATGTACATAGATCCTAAAAATGAGTAGTTGAATAATTTAAGCCAAGTATAAATCGCTAAGCAACCGTGCCAGAACCACGGAATCCGGGAATGCCTAACACCTTTTCCCAGGTTAATAGAATTCCTTATCTAGAATTTCTTATTCGAAGACTTTTAAATAAAGTCGGAAATTTTCTCGATTTGGGATTTAAAAAAATAAACCGGTGACTTGGGACACCATAAACTATTTCAAGTGGCGACTCTAATAAATTAAATAATCCCATATCAAATAATGTCACTTTAATTGGAAAAACTCCCATATACCTCTCGGGGTGTAAAAAATGAGGTGTGACAACTTCAACGGTAGATAGGATGATCATCTGCCACTTATTGAGTTCGCATATAATAATACCTATCATTCCAGTACTCAGATGGCTCCATACGAAGTTCTTTACGGACGGAAGTGTAGGTAGCCTATAGGGTGGTTCGATATGAGGGAAACTACGTTAGTTGGACCAGAATTGGTACAACATGAAATCTAGAGAATTAAGCTTATACAGGAAAGACTATTAGCAGCTCAAAGCCGTCAGAAGTCTTATGCAGATAATCAATGCTGAGACTTGGAATTTCAGGTTGACGATTGGGTATTCCTAAAGGTATCATCGATGAAAGGCATTATGAGGTTCGGAAAAGGGGAAAACTTAGCCCTCGGTACATTGGACAATATAAAAGCATATGCAATGTAGGCCAGGTAGCATATGAGTTGGACTTGCCTTCGGACTTAGAGTCGGTACATCCAATCTTTCATGTGTCTATGCTCCGTAAATGTATCGAAGATCCTTCCAGAATCGTGTTAATTTACGACGTTCAGTCACAGAGCAGCTATCATATGAAGAAACTCCTATTGTTATACTAGATGGACAGGTTCGAAAATTGAGAACTAAAGACATAGCTTCGGTGAAAGTACTTTGGAGAAACAACAATGTGGAAGAAATGACTTTGGAGGTCAAGGAAGACATAAAGTCTAGATATCCCTACTTATTTACTCATCTAGAAAAGGGTCCGACTGAGACGTCATAATCTTAAGATCCGTGTATGGATTCGAGTCAGTTATTGTCATTGGTCGTGTGAGGCCATTGTCATTATTGATGATTATGGTACTATGTGGTATTGAATTATTGAGTTTCTACAGGAAGAATTGGTAGTAATATTGTTACAAAGGTGCCTTTGCCAAGGGTATATAGATCCCGGAGAGTTAAACATTTGAGGACGAATGTTTCTAAGGGGGGAAGGATGTTACATCTCGTGTTTGCGTACGTTAAAGTTTTGTCTTCAGTTAATCGACGTAGACTCGAGGATGAGATTATCTTGAGGTTAACGTATTTATGCTATTTATAACAAGCGATAAGTAAGTATCATGAAGGATAAAAGGGTGAACGAATTAAAGGAAACGAGTTTCATTGAAGGTGGCCGATTTGGGGTAAAATACGGGTCGAGCGATTATACCCAATATTTATAAACTAGTACCATGTGAGGTACAATATGACCACGGTAGTATGATGTATAAAGTATATTAAAAAAAATAGAATTTTAAGTAATTTGAAATAATATTTAATTATACGAGTAATTGGTTAATTACCGGGTAATAGAACATTACCTAATTAACTAATAAGTGGATAAAGATTAATAATTCCCATCCCAAAAACGTGGCAACTAGCCACATTTTAAAACCATGACTCTTAATAGATCTTCATTAGGTGGCAACTTAAGATACTACTTAAGAGACACTTTACCAATTTGAATATAAGACTTGTAAAGTAATTAGTACACTTTGGAATAAAGAGACCTACAGTCGGAATGTTTCAAAACGTTATGTTAAGCAATTCATATGTGAGCTTTTCACTTTTTGCAATGAAATTGCTTAGAAAAGTCCTACAAAAATCCTTCAAAACAGAACGTGCCATTATAAGATCTTCAACAAAGTTCTGATTATACACAAGGTTCCAACAAGAATTTTTAAGAATCATAGCAACTTAAAATTTTGCGGGTCTAAAGGTGTACAGTGCAATATTCTCCAAGAGTATTATATGCATTTTTCCCTACTCTAGATATATTAAGGCCACCCCTTCTTTTTTTTTTGGGCATGATCCAAATTATACAAAAGAAACGAGCAAAAGCACAGTTTTCATAAACGACTCTATTCATAGGAATACTAGGGGTCTCTATGTTCTTGATCCCCATGTGACATATTATTATATCTTCTATTTATGGGTATCAGAATAATACGCAATTGAAAAAGTTTATCCGAAAGGAATTTTGAGATTATTACATATTTTTCATGTATTTCATTCATTTATACATGTGCATTGATCCATGACCAGATGGCGTTATATACGCATATTTATATATATTTATATATATGTATATAGGATATGGAAAAAAGGTTATAGCGCTACTTATGCACCACCACCTGATCAGTTGGTATATGTTGATGATGTTGCCCACAGTAGCCGAGACGATATGATGGGATGCCCTCAGAGGCTTGATGATATTATGTACACCTATACTTATGCATGACACGATATTTATATGCACGTGCATGACATTATTAATGTTTCAGAATTTAGGAAGTTATTCGGATTGACAGATGGATTTCCTTATTCCATATTTCATCTATGTATTTTATTTACTGATTTGCATACCTTACATACTCAGTACATTTTTCGTACTGACGCCCTATTTCACGGGGCCTGCGTTTTAAGCCCACAAGTGCAGGTAGGTAAGCTGATGGTCCCCTTTTTAGGATCCTTGATTAGCGAGAGTTCGGGTGCTCCACTTGATCCGGAGCTGCTTTTGATTATGGTATGATAAGCTTGTATATATATATATATATATATGGGTATGATGTGGCTCAGTCCCGTTTTTGTACAATTGTATTTCTATTAGAGGTCTGTAGATAGTATGTCTAGTTGAATAGTATGTGGCCTTGCCGGCTTCCAGTTTTGAGGTATATAGTTGTCCATAGCAGCCTTGTCGGCTCGCCCTACGTATGTTGCACAATATGTACATATGCCTTTTGGGCAGGTTTCCTTAATATATATTATTCTCGTAATTCAGCAGATGTTATTCAGGTTTATATCTTAGATGCATGCTTATGGGTGTTTGACAGGTAGGACTCGGGCACCCGTCGCGGCCCATCGATTTGGGTCGTGACATAAATTAAAGAGTAGAGCAAGTCAAACCAGTATTTAAACAAGTCTCGACCTCGAGCTAAGGTAGACTCGAGGTGGGTTAGCAAAAATAGTAAAATAATAAAGTAATTCTGATTAATAGTAAGCATAAAGTGATGTTTGTATATTCTCTTGTCAATGATTGATGCATTACAAATTATTGTAGTAGGGAATCTTATTATATAGTTGTCTAACCACCTAGTACGAATCCGTTCGGGAATTCACGTCGTGATCTCAGGGCCATGGCGGGAATCTTGCTCTTTCTGTTACGAAACCATAACGATACTATCTTGAGGTTGGTCATACTTGGCATCGGTATTCAATAAACACTTCGATCTTCTAATCTTGTACTTTGCCATCAGGCTCGAGCTTGGTCTATCTCGAACTTATTCTCGGAGCGACCCCTCGAGTCTACGAAATCGGGCGTACTTGATTTTGACCGTACACAATCATGTATATATATAAAAGATAATGAATAAAGAGATCTAGACAGAGGGGTACTCCGAGACCTACGGACGCCGACAGGTATACCTTGAAGTCTCTGTAGTAGGATCCCTGCTAATGTCTGGGCAGCTAAGAAGTACTTGGATCTGCACAAAAAGATGTGAAGAAGAGTATCATGAGTACATCACAATGGTACCTAGTAAGTGCCAAGTCTCACATTGGTAGAGTAATGACGATGTCAGGTCAGGGCCCCACTGAAAATAAATAAAAGACTGAACAAATATAGGTAGTGTAATAATGAGTGTAATGAAATTGAAACAACGAATAGCATATCAAGGTTAGCTACACAAAACTAAAGAAAATAGTGCAACACGGAGAAAGATAATTAATAATATGCTAAGGAAATAACGGTTAAAGACAAGCGCAAAAGAATAGGGAAATGTCAACAAGAGTCACTACTGAGGTACCTCATCATAGGCTCAAATCACACAAGTAAATCACAATCTTTCCTTATATCACCGCGGGGACCTTTACATTTAGTTTTGAAAAACATTTTTCCCGAAATAGCATCTCGCTTTTTAGCCCACCTCATCACACCGCATGGCTTCTAGTAGTTCCCCCTCTAGCCACGCATATCCAGCTCACCTTATCTATCCACATGCGTTTCAACCCCAGACCTTATACCACCGCATGTGTATCAATATCACAACAAATCACAAATCGCACCTCAAGTGCCTAATATCACAACTTGTTAGAGAAACCAAACAATAACGAGCCCATGGCTCAACTACAATGTACACAAAGTCTCAACAATAACAACCGTCAAAATAACTCAATAGAATGATATTTCACAACTTAACACTTTGCCTCAACAGGAATCACAACCTTTGAAACTCAATACCAATTTCAACAACAAGATATTCCAAGAATAGCAATTTCAAGTAAAGAATTCAACAGTTAAATAATGAATACGGAATAAAGGTAACAAGAACTTCAGTTAAACATGTAGAGCAATTAGCAAGTACGAGATAAGACAAGTAGACATGTGAAATTAGAATAAAAATGGTGATTATAACATGTTAAGGTAACTAAATTAAGGCATGAAAAGAATCTACATGGCTAAAAACTGGTAATTTTTACATTTAGCCCGTGTACACGCTTGTCACCCTCCGTAAATGATTCTTACACAGCACAATTATCACAAACAACACCAATGTTAAGGGAAAATTTCCCACAAAAAGTTAGGAAAGTCACTCACCTCAAACCACATTAAATCAATCCACTAGAAGGCCTTTTCCTCAGTTATCCAACTCTGAATGGTTCGAATCATGAAAAAATAATTTCGTACTATAAATATAACTATAGGAAACTAATTCAAATAATAAAATTATGATCTTTACGAAGAATTAAAAAGTCAGCCCGAAAAGTTAACCTAGCCCGCGCCTCGGAACCCAACAAAAATTACATAATCCGAACACCTATTCGATATCGAGTCCAACCATACAAGAATTTATTATACCCCATACTTTCGTACGTGAGAGTATGTCGCAAGTCGAGTGACGTAAGCTCAAAAATGAGATTGTATTTGAAAGTATATAAAGTAATTTAATCTTGTTACATTGGATGTTACAAATACTTAAGATCATCAATACCATGTACCAAGAGGGTTTAAAGGCGTAGAAGCTAAACGAATTGAAGAAAATAAATTTCGTCAAGAGTCGACAAGATAGAAATGTTATAATATGTACTTTTTGGGTGAGACTAGGGTTCTTAACATGATAAAGAGGTTATGTTATAAGTTATATTAGTCGTATGATAGTCGTGTGTTATGTTTTGATGTTAAGCGAGTTATGGAACAAAACTTTGCAAAGGCTATCACAAGTTACATGCATAAATGTGCTGAAAATTAGGTCAAATATAGCTTAGCTTTTCTCCCAATATGCTTGAAATTACGGGATGATCCACCTACCAATTTGAATATCTATGAGTCTAGTTTCTAACCCATTAAACCGTTCATCGACACTGTAGACATGTAAATTTTGACCCTCCCCGAAATTTTACACATCTTAGTGCTTATATATCTTATCTTAAAATTCAAAAACTACAAAAAAATATTTTCCCTTATTTTAGCTAGTTGATCTTTTGTATAACTAGTTTTACTCTTGAAAAAAATACAAAAATAGCCTTGATATTTTATTTTCCAAAATGATAAAAGAATATTTCAAAAAAAATATATTTACTTAGTTTAGTATTTAAGTTGTAGGCTTTTTGAAAAATGTATATATATATATATATATATATATATATATATATATATATATCAAGTAGGGTTTAAATTACTTTAACATAGCTATCTTAACTTTTTAATATTTCATTTTATTTAGACAATTAGTATTTTTGGTTAATCTTAAAAAGAATGAAAAAATTAAAAAAAAAACAAACAAAAGGGATTGAAACAAAACAAGAAAACAAAAAAATAAAAAACGAGCAACAAAGTTTGGAAAAAACGGAAGAAGCAAATGAAAGAAAGAAAAGGAACTAATGAAATCAAGAAGGAATATTTAAGTGGTCCCCTTTCTGTTGTTTTTGTTCCACATCACGTATCCTTTCCCTTTCTCCGTAATCATTTTTTATTTCCTCTTATCCAAACTCACCTGCACACTCACGTTTTTGTTTTTTAGAAATGGAAAACAATTTTGTTCAAACATTTTTTGATTCCAGAGAGGGGCCACATGAATTTCTTTTTCTCAAGCATGATAATCTCAATAAAAAGGAGGGCTCCCACACATAATACACAAACAGAGAAATGGAAGAGAGAGGAGTAACGAGAGAGGAAAAACGGAAAGGGGAGTGGAGATCTGAAAAAAAAAAGAAACAAAAAAAACAGAGGGGACGGAGAGAAGAAAGGAGCGGTCACAGCTTCACAAAAATGGAGTTTGTAATCTCTTTTTCTTCCTCCATTAATGCAGCTTCACAGTAGTAAACAAAGCAGCCCCAAACCCTCTTATTCTTCAAAAACAAATAATAAACTCCATTAAAATGCACCAGATTTCCTCTATCCCACCACCCAAACACCTTCATTTTCTGCTTTAGAAAATCACCACTATTACATTAATTTTTGGCATCGGTTGGGTTTCAAGTTTTGTTGGCGGCGAGGTTCCCGATCGAGACGGTAATTAGCTGTAACTTCGGTCATCGGTCCAAGTCATTTCCTATGTTTCAAGCACCTTTGGCTTTGCTGTATTCTTCACTGAGTTATTTTCACTAGTACAAACCAAAAGGTCCATTTCTCACTTTTAGTTTAATTCATGTATTTATTGTGCTTTGGTGAATGTTTTAGTTTGATTCTTTGAAGTCTCCGTTATCCTGTCATATATGTGATTTTAACTTGTTTATCCATTTATGGTATTCTTGAGTTTATTATGTTAAGTTATTAGAATTGGTCAGATCTTATATATTTAGTTGTTGAAGTACATTTTGTGTTCAAATGGTGTGTATATATATGACTGATGGTATGATAATATTAACAATATCAGATGTAGTTGTTTTCTATATATATTTGAACAAATACTACTATTGTATTGTAGATATATAAAATGTACTATCAAATCTACTATCGAATAAAATCCGATTTCTATGTTTATTATTAATTCTTTAAAACTTTGAGTAAAGCTCCTAACAAAGCTTTCTGGATTTGTATAGTTATTACGATTGTTGGACATTAATAATAAAATTATTTTTTGCGATTAAACTCTTATGTTGTGAAAATCCTACTCGGTAATCTCTCTCTTTTATTCTAAAAACTTGTATAATTACCATCTTATCTAAATTATGAACTGAGATTACCCCTTTACTACTTTTTTTTAATCCACTCTGTTCATCTCTTCTTCTCAATCTTTTAAAGTTTTTAACACTTTTCTTAACTCTTATTTCTTTAACCTCACCCCGGCCATGGTTAAACACTTATACCCTTCTTAATTGTTTTCAGGTTTTACTTAACCAGTTTCTCCTAGGAATTTACAGGTTAATCCATCATAATTGTTAAAAAATTGGGAAGCTAACCATATACTAAGAGTGATATTTAATAATCGATCATATGAACATGAAACATAAAACTATACAGAATAACAAAAAAAAATTAAAATAAACAGTGGTAATATCTAGCAGGAACATAATTTAAATAAAAGATGAGTAACTTACATGCTTATAGGAGAGAGATTTCTCTTTCGGGAAACCCGAAAAAGTCTACTGAGCTTTGAAAATTAAAAACGATCACACATAAGCATAAGGCCTTATTTATTTTACAAGCTTAAAGGAGGAACTACTAAAGTATTCATAAGGAAATATTTTACAAAGTGTTTTGGAAAGGGGGTTGATGATGAAAAGGTTGGTTGGATGGGTTTTCTTCAGAGTGTTTTTCTTCTCTTCGGTCTTGTTTTTTCTTTCTTCTCCTTTTTATAGCTAAATTTTGGGACGGATTTGAAAAACTGATTCCAAACTCTTTCGAAATCTATCTTGTCCAGCCTTGCAGGGTACTTCATTGGGCCCCATCTTCACATGGCTTGGTCGGAGATTCCTTCCGTGTTTGTAACTTTTTCTTCCACTCAAAATTTTAACTTGTCTTTTAGCACAACTAACATTACCTCTTGTCACATCTTCTTTACTTTATGTCACTTGTCACTTTTGTCTTTTAGCACAGCTAGCATTTCTTCCTGTTACCTCTTCTTTTCTTGTTTTTCTCGTTGGTATGCTATCATTATTGATTTGTATACCAGCCTTGTTTCTTTTGTCTTTAGTGCTCTTAACTGGGACTTTGTTTTTAGGTGTCTAAATTATGTATAGCTATTGAATCGAAACTCATTTCTGACTCATCTTCATATGGATCTTGAGCATCTTGATAATTTAGGTTGTCTTCATAGTTATCATCTTCTCTTGAACTTTGGGTTCTTTCTGGATTTGGACGTGGATTTGGACTTGGACTTGGATTCTTAACCATGTGTTTGTCTTGTTCTTCCTTTTCTTGAAAAAAATTTTCTAATGTTTGTTTGATTATATTTTCTATTTTTTCATTTTTTTTTCTTTTTTGAAATTATACTTTTCTTTTTTTAACATTTCTCCCTGTGTTAATGTTCTGGGTAGTCTTCTTCTTGATGAACCTTCATTTTCACTTTTTGGCAAAGTGACAGCCATAAACGGATTTAATGTGTCTTTATCGGTTACCGTTTGAACCGTACTAGCTGTATCATTACCCGATACAGTGGATCTTGCTGCATTCATTGGGGAATGCACACCCTTCTCATCCATTTTTTTTTGAGATGGAGAACTCTGTTTTGGACTGTTCATCTCTGTATCTTGTTGAGAAATAACTTGAGTCTGGGATAATTCAAATTTCAACGCTTGTACCCTGTGTTCCAATACTTTTACCTGCTCCATAAGTTTTGCCTTCTCTTGTGCCAGTCATTTTTCTTGTTTATTCGTTTAAAGGCTTCTGTCATTGATGAACAATGATCACAGAATATTATCTTATCATTGTCTTTTCGGATGTTGTATTGAGGTTTTTTTTTGGGTTTTGTGTGAGTGCTGGAGAGATATAGTAGTTTGGTCCTAGTATTCCTCTTGTATAATCTAATGCTTCAGTAAAATCATTAAAACCTTTGAAAAGTGGTTTCTCTATATCCTTAATAGAATATAGTACTTCTAACAATGTTTGAAAAATATCATTTGTCTTACCATGTATAACCACATAATACTTAAATATTTTGTCTTGGTTTTTATCTGTAAAATATTGTCCTAAGGCATTAAGAGATGCTATAAAATATTTAGTGTCTTTCTTATTATATGCTATCCATAAGTTATCAATTAAACACCGTTGAGGTCTGTCTATAACACATTCTGGTAGGACTCTAAATGACATGTTTGATGGTGGAAAAAATATTAAATTATGTTTGCCAAAATTTATTCTTTCTATATTGGTCTGTTCTCCCAAAGGATGTGGCTTAAAATAAAGATTACCTAATACTGTCTGCAAGTATTGTCTGAGGGTGAGGCTTGAACGCCCTTCCCTTTGTCTTCAGTGTTGGAAACTGTTGGTCTCATGTTGTACATGTAAAATACTTGTTTATTAATTGACAGTAATTTTAAGCCTACTTAACTGATCTGCTAAATTATTATCTTTTCCTTTAATATGTTCAAAAACCAGATTATATATTGATATAGTATCTATAAAATTTAACCATCTTCTTCTACTACTGTTCTTTGCATTTATTTTCTGGTGAAATTTAACTATGGCTTCACAATCAGTTCTAATTGTTACTTCTTGTTTATTTAATATATAAAATTTAAAATTATTTAATTCGTAAATTACAGCTAATATCTCTGCATCTATACTACTCATATTTCCTTTTTCTTTATATTTACCACTTTGATAAGCACATATTTTTCCTGTGCTCTTATCACTATATTTATTTGGTTTTGCTTTTAAAACTGCTCTCCATCCTTCAAAACTACCGTCTGTTTCTATTATCAAGTAGTCTGTTTCCAGTGGCATATTTAAATCAGGAATTTTTTTTATTTTTTCTTTAATGTTTTGTACTAATTTAATGTCTTCTGTGTTAAAATATTTTTGTCCTGTAGCTCCTGTCTTAGCATATAATGGTTCTGCTATTTTTCCTAAGTCTTTAATAAAGTTTCTCGCATAATTTACTATTCCCGAAAACTTTTGTAACTCTTTGGTACTATCTAATTTATCTGGCATTTCTAGGGCCTTTTTAGCTATATGGGGTTGTAATTTAATTTTTTCTTCCACTAAGATTACTCCTAGAAAATTTATATAATTCATACATATTTCCATCTTCTTTTTACTAATTATTATTCCATTATCTACAAATAATCTAAATATTATCTGTAAATGTCCTAAATGTTCTTTAATATCTTTACTAAATACTAGTATATCATCTACATATACTAATACAAATCTCTTATATTATCCAAATATACTATCCATTTTTCGTTAAAAAATTGGTGGAGCTGTTTTTAGTCCGAACGACATTACTAGCCATTCGAAGTGTCCTTCTGGACAAGTAAATGCAGTCCACTCAATGCTTTCTTCATGCATCTTTACTTGCCAATACCCTGATTTACAGTCAAACTTGCTGAATATCCTTTTTCCTTGTATTCTATTTATTAGTTCTGTTTTATCAGGTAACTTATATTCATCTATTCTAGTGTTATCATTAAGTCTTTTGTAGTTTATTACCATTCTCGCTTTTCCTCTTACTATCTCACTATGGTTTCTAACCATAAAGACTGCTGACCTGTGTTTAGAAGTGAATCTTCTTATTACTCCTTAATTTGAATTTTGAAGTCTTCTAGATCTTGATTTGTAGCTTCTATTGAGGCTGTTTTAATTATATATTCTGGATTAATTATATCTAGTTTACACATAACTTTATTGTTTTCTCAATGTTTTAAAAGTTTTTCTCCTATTATTTCTATTTCATCTAATATTTTTATTATATTATCTATATCCTTTTTGTTCATTATTATTCCTATTTTTTGTAGTCCTGTTTTAAAATTGTATAATTCTATTTCAATATCTATTAAAGTATAGTCTTTTTCTAATATATCTCTATCTTCATTTTCTTCTAGTATTAAGGTTTTAGATTCTTCTTTAATCTTACAGCATATATTTTTATCTTTACACTCTTTACAACATTCTTTTTGATTTTCTTGCAAGTTTTTCTGGCTTGCGTTCAGTCGTTTTCTTATCCTGGTTGCAGTTTCTATTGTTTGTACTGGTGTTTGTGTAATATTTTTATAGAATATTACTCAATCTCTACTGAGTAGACAACTACCATTATTATATAATATAAAACTTAATCCTAGTACAAAGTCTACATTTATGTTTAAGTCTCTTACCCAGATTTTATCTACCTTGTAGCTGGGTTTATAGAAATCTAAACATGTATTTATAAAGCTAATCTGTGATTTATCTATATAATGTCTGTATATATTATGGGTTCCATCCATCTGCATAGCTGCAACTGGCTTTTCCTAGGTTTTGATTAGATTTGAGGGAACTATCTTTTTATTTATTATACATCTTGTGGACCCGGAATCTACTAGAGCTAACGTTTCTATTTCATAATCTTCTATTTTGATTCTTGCTAAAATCTTTATTGTACTTAATTTTTTATCTTGATTACATATTAGTGTATCATAATTTTCAATACTCATTAGTTCTTCTTCTACTGTTGTTATGTTTTCTTTTATATCTTTTAATTTGTCTGTTCCCTTTTCCATTTTCTGTTTTCTTTTTTCTAGTTCATTTATTCTAGCTTCTAATGTCATTATTCCCAAATTCATGGTATGATCATTTATTTCTTGGTATTTTTCTTCTTTATTTATTTTTTGTTTCAAAATCTTTTTCTATACATGAAATACATCCTTCTAGATAGCATAATTTACATTTAACTCTTCTATTTCTACTAGGGTACCATTTGCATATAAAACACTGATTACTATCTAATCCTTTATTTCTTTCAAAATTATTGGTATATTCTTCTGATATGTTTACAAAGGTATTTTCTTCTAAATCTAATTTTTCTAATCCTATTTCATTTATTAATTCTTCCTCTTCTGATTCTGAGGTATCTATTTGAGTTTTTTCTTCTATATCTACGCTTACTATAGAGTATATACTTTCCTTATCTGACATATATTCATCTACATTTATTAGGGTTTCTTGAAAATCTTCTATTAATTGTGAATTTCTTGTTTTATTATTAATTCTTTTTAGGCATGTATTTGCTAAGTGTTCTACACTACCGCAAGTGAAAGATTCTAGTTTATTTTTATAGTTTCTATCTGTTCTATACTTTCTAACATGTCTATTCCTATCTAGATAGAGTTTTCTAGCTAATGATTTTCTAAGATAATAATTTTTTCTATTGTATCCCTTGTTGTATTGAGGTCTATATTTTCTATATTTCTTCTTTCTATATTCATTTTTGTCATAGCTTTGTGTTGTATACACAGTTGATCTACAGAAACTCATATTATTCTATTTTAGTTGTTTTTGTATCTGTAAATTGGTACATTTTTCTTGTAGTATTTCCATTATATGTTGTACTTTGTGCCCTATAGACCATTTTGCATGTGGATTTTGTATTACACCTTCTCTTTTATACCATCGTTCTTCTATTTCTCTTCCTAAGACTCCTGGTAGTTTATTAAATAACTTTTTACCTAGATCTTGATCAAAAGCATTTCCACTAATAGTACAGTAATAAAAATAATCATTTAAATTTTTTTTATATGAAACCAACTGCTTATACTTAATTGTTCTAATTTTATTAAAGCGTTCTTTTGTAATACTACTAATCCACTATTTGGATCTTCGCATGTAATCAAGGTATGTATTTTATTTGTAAAATTATAAGGATTTGGTCCCATTGCTATTAACATTTGAAAATCTTGTGAAAATTCTGATTTATAGGCTTCCCATAAGCCCTTTGTTGATTCTCCTAAGAAGGTCTCCATGTATTTATACATTGTTTATGCGTCTGTGTCATTATAAGTTTTTATAAAGTCTGCTACTACTATTCTTTTCCATAGGTCTATTACTGAGTTCCATATTTGTGGATCATGAGCTGCTATATTTAATATTTTACCCTTACTTCCTCCTTCCTGTAGTCTTATAGGTTCTTCTATAGGCATTATTTTTCCTGATGGTTTTACATTTTCTATTTCTGTTTCTTGATCTATTCTATATTCTCTTTTTCTAGGTACATTTCATGTGCTAGTATCTATGGTACTTTGGTAAGTTGTCCTCTGAAACGGGTTTGGGCTAGAACTAGTTGATTCCATTAATTCTTTTAAACTTATTAGAGATTCTGTCTCTATTTCTTCATAACTATCTTGTATCTCTTCAAATATTTTATCGAATTTATCTGATTTTTTCTGTGAAATATTTTCTTTTCTATATCCCCAATTATCTGTTCTTAATTCACATTCCTTGAAATGCCCTTCTACTTTGTTTAAAGTTAATTTTCCAAGTTTACACCCCTTACATTGGAAAGTCTTATTTCTATTTTCTTTAACTAGCCTTCTTGCTTTTTCTAATGCTATGTCTACCTCGAATTCGTCTTGTATTATTTCAATATTCATAAATTCAGTATCATTATCTTCCATCGTACTTTCAGTTCCATTATCTATTTCTCTTTGGGTAGAATAATTATAATTGATAAACCTAATTGATGTTTCTCCTTTAGAGTTTGTATACATTAAGTGAGATTCTGGTTTGAATATTTTTGGCTTTGCAAAATCTTCTAGATTCTATTCTAATCCAGCATATTCTTCTAGGTTTATCTTAAGAGGTTTTATTAATTTTATCCCTTTATTTTCCATTACTTTGACTACATCGTCTACCTTAATTTTAAATTTTGTATTACTATTTGTTGCCATTTTTCCTATGAAACCTACACATATCAGTAAATTATTTTCATTATTCATTTCTTCATATCCCTTAGTCTGTATTCCTATTTTGATGTTTTTTCCAAATTCTGCTAGATTTATCATGAAATCTTGGCTAATATAAAATATTCCTCCATTATTTGTCATGTCCACTTCTGTTAAACCTATTATAGATTTCTTTTGATCTCACCATCTGTCATCATATACTACTATTAGTACTTTAGTTCCTAAATTCTTTCTAGTTAGCCCTTTTAATCCGATTACTATTAATCCCATATGCATTAAATTCTTTTTATAATTTTTAATTTGTCGTACTGATTCTGGATTAATTAAATTTAATGTTACAACCTTATTTCCTATAGCTGATAATTGCTCTTCTCTATAATGTCTATATAATTGAGAGTTATTTGAAAAATATCCTGTATTATATAGTATTCTCGGATTGAGTAACATTAGTTGATTTTGTTGAAAGATTTGTATATCTTTGTCTATATCTATTATTTCGTCTAATTTCTGATATTCTTCTTGTCTTTTTCTAGTTAGAATTCTAGCTAACATGTTATTACCTATTCTATTATCTGAAAAACTTATTCGTGATCTTTCTTGGTTTGTTGTTCTTGACCTACCAGGAAAAATGTCCATTTTTGTGGTTTTCTTATTTTAATTTTATCTTTTTGCGGTGTTATTCCAACTCTTTTTAATTGTTCTATTAGATCATCTACTTTTATGATTTCAGTCTTTATTTCCTTTTCTTTAATAATTTTATCTAGCTTTTTATTAATTTCTATAAGTAATACTATTATAGTATTATTCTGTTTTATTATTGTTTGATCTGTTTTTTCCTGGGGAGTATAAGTAGTCAGTCCTTTTGGATTGGGTTGAATTCTTTCTGTGAACTTTAATGCTTCTTCATATACTGGATCTAGTTCTAGTTGTAACTCACTCATGAAAGAGCGATTTCTTTTATTGTGTCTATCTTTTCCTTTAAGATATTTATCTCACTTTTTAATACTTCTACCTGGTGTGTTATTTTTTCCACTAATCTGGTTGTTTGTATTTCTAATTCTTTAGGCTTTTCTGTAATAGTCTTAATTAATTTTTCTATTTCATTACCATATTATCTAAATTATGAACTGAAATTACCCCTTTACTATTTTTTTTAATCCACTCTGTTCATCTCTTATTCCCAATCTTTTAAAGATTTTAACACTTTTCTTATTTCTTTAACCTCACCCCGGCCATGGTTAAACACTTATACCCTTCTTAATTGTTTTCGGGTTTTACTTAACCAGTTTCTCCTAGGAATTTACAGGTTAATCCATCATAATTGTTAAGAAATTGGGAAGCTAATCATATACTAAGAGTGTCTAATAATCGATCAGAGAAAAAGATTTATATATATATTCGTTAATAAATTCAGTAGTTAGGCTATGTAGAAAAGTGAAAGTGAAAGTTTGGTGAATTTATATTGGTTTATGAGGTATTTGATCGGTGGGTTAGTTGAAAGAAACGGAGTCCAAATTCCATGTTCATTGTCCTATTTTATTGCTTTAATTAAGAATTTGGCAGAAGTAGCCAATTTCAAGTGTTGTTTTAGGATTCAGATAGTTTCCTTCCTTTAGTACTACAATGGTGCTTCCTTCATGATAAATAGGTAAACAATTTAAAACAAATATTCCACAGGACGATTTCTTCAATCTTGGTTTCTATAATATCTTCACATCGCAGCATGCCGCAGGCGTGATAAAAGAATTATCGTGGCTATGAGTACGATTCCCGTGACGTAGTTATGATACTTAATTTCAAATTTAGATTTAAATAGGAGTATTCTTAGTTTGCTTTTAGTGAAACACAAATCTTTTAAAATAAATTGAGGTGTGTCATCCACAAATGAATCCTATAATCTATGGCCCTCACATAAATACAAAACTAATGTAGTAAACACTTATGAACCTCGTAGTGTTGCTTTAGGCGCGATTAATAAACCATCTTGATTATGGGTACGGTTCTCATGACATAGTTATGATGACTAATTCCCAAATTTGGGTATGCATTTCATGTAACCCGATCACAATAACTTTGAATAATATTAATAAATAAATATTTCGCGAATAGCGGATGCATTTCAAGTAGTGTGGTTTGCGGTGTGTTCAAAGACGGTAAGTGTACGACAATCGTAACTTGTTCAAGAAATAATTCCATAAATCCTAAAAAGTGATTTAAATAAATAAAAGTGGTTATAAAGTTAAAAATGCACATTAGTTTTAAAACGTGTAGTAAATCAGATAATAGGCCAATTATTAATAGTTTAAGCGATCGTCCTCGAACCACAGAACCCGGGAATGCCTAATACCTTCTCCCAGGTTAACAGATTTCCTTATCTAGAATTTCTGGTTTCGCAGGCTTTTAAATAAAGTCAAAATTCTTCTCGAATTGGGATTTAAAAATAAATCGGTGAGTTGGGACATCAAAATAAACTATCTCAAGTGGCGACTCTGAAAAATAAATAAAATAATCCCATTTTGAATAATGTCACTTAAAGTAAAAAGTCCCTTATACTCCCCTCTCGGGTGGTAAAAAAGAAGGTGTGACAACTTTGGCGACTCTGCTGGGGATCATATCCAAGAACTTTCGGTTCAAGGTTCAAGAATTTGAGCTTAGAATAACTGTTATACATGACTTTCTTTATTATCTGATTTGTACATGTGTTTACCGTGAAAATGGTAACAATAATTAAATTTTTAAATGAGACTCTAAAAATATGTGATCTATTTTTATGGTAGTTGTTAGAGCAGTTGATGCTAAGAGTATGAAGTTTAACAAAGAGATACAAGCTAAAACGGGACAGGAATCAAACCGAGGGGCTTGCCGCCCGGGCTTCGGACTGGTCGATGAGGGGCCTCGGGGTCAATATTCGGCTCGAGGTTGAGCTATCGGGGGTAACTGGGAAGGGGATAACAATTAGAAAATAATTGAACAAGGCTCTTAATGGCCTGTATTGAGCAATAAATGAAGAACAAGTATGAAAGCAATGAATGCTAATGAGTTAGAGAGAAGAGAGAGAGAGAGAGAGAGAGAGAGAGAGAGAGAGAGAGAGAGAGAGAGAGAGAGAGAGAGAGATTATTGATCTTATGTGGAATAGCTGGAGCTCTACCTTACAAAGTGCTAACAACTCCCCTTTTATAAGAGGGGGCAGCCCAAACTCAGTACAAGATACGTTGAGTGATAAAGTAAACAGGATGGGGTAGATAACTAGCTTCATGACTTATACGTAGGCTAATGTTAGGCTTCCCAGGTAGACTTGATCGATTCCGGATGCACTCTTCGGATGTTTCCCATATTCGTCAGAGTTTCGGCTGATATTATCCTCGGTCGGTATCATAGATCTTGAGGGAAGTAACTGACTCGAGGTCCCGAGCCTCCGAGGCGACCTCCTGAAGCAATTTGTTAATGAGAAATTGGTCTTCTAATTTCACCGTACACAGATAGTCTCCGCATTTCTTAGAGGGGAGAGATAAGAAATGATTTTGACATCCCACTTATGGGCTCCCAAAATGACGTCGTGCTGATGGCGCAGCCCCTTTTTATAAGTGCCGAGGCATTTCACCCTTTCGCTTCTTCAGGGTCATTCGACGTGTCGTGACTCCTCGTTCTTCGGGGTCATAATGTTGTCGTCGATTCAACTTCCATGAACGCATTGAATGCACCTGCTGTTACGCTTTTCGAGGGCGATAATGGCATCGTTGGTTACTTTGCCCTTCCCCCTATAAATGGGGTTTCTCGTGATCAGTTTTTTATCCAAGCATCCTTCGATATCCATCCTTTCCTCCTTTCTCTCTATTTTTCCCTTTGCCGTCTTACCATGTTTGAGGCCTATGGCCTCAAGGTCTCATGCCGACGTTATGCGCGTTATGGCCCAACTTCCGAACCTTCTCTAGTTGGGCGAAGTTGTGCTGCTGTAATGTTATTGTTGTTGTTGTTGTTGTTGTTGCTATTGTTGTTGCTATCTCCGTTGGCTTGGGGCGATGAAACAGAGGACCGATTTTCTCTAACCCGGGGAGATATTTGGATTATGCACTGCTTCACAAGAGGGGGCTTAGATTATACACCACTGCTCACTCTCCTTCCTAGGTTTCGCATATTACACCCCCTTAGGATTATTCGGGGTATGGTGACACTCTTTACTGGCTGTCACCTCCCGAACCGAGGCAACGTCTCAAGAAGTGGCTTTATAATAGTATTACTGGCGGAGTTCGTACTGGCCAGATTTTTCACTCAGCTACTTCTCATCTTCTTCCGGCTTATCCTTCGTCACTTTGCTCTTCTCCATCGCCTTCCTCTTCTATATCCTTCCTTTCGAAGATGCCATTCTAGGAGGGTCGAGATAAGGTCCCCTAAGGGATCGGACTTGGAAGATATTATCTTTGAAGTCGCACGCCTGAGGAGATGATGCTGAAGATGTCGTACTTTGGGAATAGGCTAGATTCTTAGACTTTTGTTGTATGCATACCCTCGAACTTCTTTGTTCCAGTGTAAAGATCCCCTTGCGGGCTTGTGTAATCACATGTAAGGACCCCCCGGAGGGTCGTTGTAAGCAAACATTTTATGTATACAAAGATATTTTCTTGATTCCTGCCTTTGATACTTGTTGTATTTCTTTATGTTTGCGGCAGCTCCGAATCCACGATCCTGCTTGTCGTTGCTAATACTGGACCCGGATGCAAGTATTCCTTCCGGCCTTCGATTGATGAAGATGGCTTTGCGCAGGGCCCTTTGTAGTTCCTCGGACTGAACCAGAATAAGGCCAATAACCTCGGGCCGCCGGGATCCTGACTTTGTGTGAAAACGAGGATAATGTTTTTGGGTCTCATAATAACCTTTGAGAAGAAATTTGCTTGGGGATCCGTGGAGGGGGATGCTTGTTATTTCTTGACAGCAGTCCCTGAGCGAAGGCTCGCTCTCACTCGGACCATCCTGAACAGCACCTAGAGCTTGGTTCGTACGGGTGACGTTAAGAGAATGTTTATCTCTTCATAGACTGGTTCCCTTTGATGGAGATCTTCGAAGTCATGTGCCACCCTTGTGTTGGTGAAGGCGTCCTTGGCTCTCCGGAGCGCCGC
Source organism: Nicotiana tabacum (assembly GCF_000715075.1). Lineage (NCBI taxonomy): Eukaryota > Viridiplantae > Streptophyta > Magnoliopsida > Solanales > Solanaceae > Nicotiana > Nicotiana tabacum. The sequence goes on from NC_134085.1 coordinate 72,320,947, forward strand.
CTTACCACGACGGAGGTCTCTGAGATCGGGCACCGGCTTGAGGCTGGAGAGGGTGCTATTGGTTAGTGTCTTCGGTCGGCTTCGAATCGTCGCCGCTCTTACCATATATAACATGAGGCTATTTCCGCCTTCTCGGGGGTTACCTTGTCTCACGCAGTTGCCATTTCCCGCTCCATGTTTCCGGTATTAACATGCATGTACATCTTTCCGCCCTTTAGTCTTTCAACTTTGTGACTACGATGGCGGCAGTGTCGGGATTAATCTGACAGGGGATGGGGGAAGCTCCCTCCCCGGTCTTCGGGGTCATCGGGGTCTGCTGACTCCATGGTGCCGGTCTATCACGCCCTCAATCGTTGTTGCTGGGGATGGTAGAGACCGGGCATGGACAAGTTGCTTTGCTCGGGTGGTGACTGCTCGTATTATACCTTAGGAACCTGTCTTATTTGTTAAAAAATGGAGCAATACTCTTAGGCGACGTGCCCCGTGTTTTGCTAGTACTGCCTATGGCGAGAGCGGATTTAGTAGCTATGTCTTCCTTCCTTCTTCTGCAGTGGTTATATGAGAATTGTATGTATCGGTCCCCTAAGGGCGAGGTTGTGCTCCTCCAAAGAGGGGGAGGAGTTGTCGGCTTCCGAGCCAAGGGACGATGGCGATAAATGGGATACGCACTCGCAGTAGATAGAGCTTTTAGTGGGGCTAAACGGGTTCGTGTCTCTGGTGAGATAACATCACCCGAGCCTGGTGTTCCTGAATATTTTTGTCCTGGAGTGGTGGTTCCTCCGAGTGACCATGCTTCAACCGAGGTTGGCTTTTCCAAGGCCGAGGGGGCGGACCAACAGGCATGTGCTCGGCCTTCGAGGAAGTTCGCCGGCTTTACTTCACTGTGAGCTTCGGCACAGATCTTCCGCATCTCGCGTCTTCCTTTCCATATCGAGTTTTTCTTCTACAGGTCTTTGATAGGCTTAGGTCTGAGCTACTCCGTCAGGGGGGAAGGGTGTTACAACCCATATCCACACGCGTTAGTTCATGCCATATATTAGTTAACATAAATCCAAGAAGGAATTACCTTTGAGATGATAAGAAGTTAATCCTATTGGTCTTAAGTGATACAAGGGTGTATAAGGGTGATTAACAAGTATTAGAAGTTAAACGAATCAAGGATGTTGTAACTCGTATTTTCAGGTAAACCTAGAGGTTATTAATACACTCAAGAGGTCATGTATTAAGGTATTTGAATCATATAATATCCGTATTATAAGTCTTGAAGTCAAACGAGTTATGAAACAAAAGTCGACAAACGTTGTCGCAACGTAGGTTCATGCTTTTACTTAAACATTAGGTCAAATGTTTCTAAGCTTTTCTCCCAATTTACAAGGAACTACGGGGTTATCTACCCACCAAATTAAATATCTATGAGTCTAGTTTCCAACGCATTAAACTGTTTGTCAATACTATCTCGGAGTATAGAGATATTCATATTTTCACAAGCCTGCGCAGATTGATAGATGACAAGTAGGTGCATCACCTACTTGCCAAAATGATAGGACAAAATTAAAAGACCTAAGTCGGCCAAGAGAGGACTTTTAATGGGTTATGAACTCAGTTATTTCATCCATATTTCAGACCCTCAAAACCAAAGTTAACCCCTGCAAATCCTCCCCAAAAATCCCACACAAACCCTAATCGATTTTCCCTCTCTTTCAAGTTCTATTTGAAGGTAAAACCTAGAGTTTGAAGAACCAAGGGAAGGGCTTAGTTATCCAACAAGTAAGGTAAGTTACTGCCATCTTTCATACATTTTTCTCTGCTGTGAATTCATGGTAATTCGTTCTATACATGTAAGAACTCACGGGACGGTGATCAGAAGCCGTGAGTTCGAGTTATTCACTTGTAGCGGACTGTTTTGTGGACTGTTTTGTGTTGCTATTGGGCTGCATGTTTTACTACTATTTTGTGGAGTTTTGGAGGTTGAACGGTGTGGAGAAATACCATATATATTTAGGGTTGTGGGCTGATAGTTATTCATAACATTTCTGGGTCGTTTGACACGACTACTGTGGTCGTCGTATGTATGATGTAATTAGGTTGTGCGTGGACTGTTTTGGGAGGCTCAATATGTTTATTATTGATGTTGTTTGGGCTGTTTGGTGATTGTTTTGAATGGTGTGAAGTCATATATATAGGGGAGGTGTTGTCCGTTTCAACGTAAAATAGGTTGTGATCGATACGTAATAGTTATGACGCTTAAATGATAACGATAGTATCGTTTCTCTTATTGTAGACTAAGGAGTTGTGACAATTGCATAGCTTGCGATTGGGGCAGTATATACAAGGTATGTGAGGCTATCCCTTTCCTTCTTTTGCACGACTCCGATTGTACATAATGTAATGAACGAGCTTCCAAAGATATTCTACTTTTAGAAGCTAGCAGTACTTACATTGTTTTCCCTCTTATGTAACGATTGATGTTAATGTTGCTTCTCTTATTCTTATGTTATCAATGTTGTTGGTACGTCCTGATTCTTATAAGGTTCATAGTGAAGAGTTAGTCCTAATAATGTGTACAGAAGATACCGACCTTACATCACTCCGAAAGGTTTAGAATGTGATTCCATGAGTCGAGCATGCATTATATATATTTATCTATTTTACTCTACCAATCCGCGCTATAGTTGGCCGGGTACGACACATATTGTGCAACCACTAATCAGTTGGGTTTTACCGAGCTCCACGTGGCCGGGTAGGATTCTATCGAGCCTTATAATGGCCGAGTACGTTTTACCGACCCTATTATGGCCGGGTACGATATGATGATGATGATGCCCACAGAGGCGTATGTTTTAAAAGTTTATGTATACATACATATGTATCATGCATTGCATGTCTGTAGCCCTCAAAGGTACTCAGATGTTCCAGGTTGTATATTCTCTATCCCTGCTTACATTACTATTCGTATTTATGGTTCCCTGCCTTACATACTCAGTACTTTATTCGTACTAATGTCCTTTTGTTTGTGGACACTGCATGTCGTGCTGCAGGTCCTGATAGACAGGCAGGTGCAGCTCCCCCACCACAGTAGGCTGTCCAGTTCTGCGGTGATTGGCGAGATCCCTTCTCCAGACTTGCCTTGGTCTTGGTATGCATTTTTTGTTATAGACATTATGGGTATGTCGGGGCCCTATTCCGGCTATGTTGCAGCACTTATGTTCCTTTAGAGGTTCATAGACAAGTGTCGACTAATGTATAGTTTGGTATGCCTTGTCGGCTGGTTTTTGTTGTACAGTCTTTCATGATAGCATGGTAGCTCGTACCTTATATGTAGTTTCTTAATTGTCTGGTCATCCCCTGCTATGTATGTTCATGCCATCATATTTTATTGTTGGTTGTCCATGATCCATGTCAACCGTTTATATTGATCTCGTCAACCCTAAAAGATAATAAAAAAAGGGTTAGATAAAATGTACATTGGTGCTCGACAAGTATGGTCGGGTGTTAGTCATGGCCCTCCAGTTTGGGTCCTGACAGCTTCGAAAAGCCCTGGATGAGGGTGATTCCCTTAGGCTCCTCAGCAAGGAGAAGGAGGTTGAGTTAATACACTGGCGATATGAGGCGCACCGGAGATCGAATTACAAGAGCTATTTGATGGAGCAGGTAACCTCTCGTAGTATGCGTTTCGCCTTTTTGACCCTTAAGGTTAATCCTTTTGCGTATCTTAGTTGCAAAAAAAGATGGAGGCTCTGGGGGCGAATCCGACCGAGCTAGGAGTTCTTGTGGTGAACTAAGGGCTCAGGTGCAGGCTCAAGCTTTAGAGGAGAAGGGTGCCTTGGCTAAAATTCCCGCCTTCGAGGCCCAACTCCGCTTGGCTCTTGACAATGCTTTATTTCAAGTGGATATGATCGCGAAGCTCGAGTCCAATCTCTTGAAGGTTAGGGCTGAGATAATCGATGCTCGGGCTGAAGCAGCATTGAGTCGGACTAAGGCTGATCAGAAGATGGCGATTCATTTGAAAGACGCTACTGATGCCCAAGCCGAGTTGAAACAGGCCCTCGATCATGAAAAGAGGATCGAGGAATATGTTCGTTGCAGATCCCGAGGAGAGGTACTTAAAGAGATTGGTGCCAGGAGTTTCGTCCTCTCGAAAGAGTTGGCTCGAGCGAGGGCGGACGAGCGCGATGCTCGGTCACTTCTTGCCGAAGTCAGGAAGAGCGAAGCTGGGGCTAGTAGGTCGTAGCCTTCTAGAGTATAGCTTATATTTCTCCATTTTTTATTTGACATTCACGGAGCATTTTGTAGATGGGGTGCGCACCTTTTGCGTATGTAAATAAAAGAAAACTTGGATCTTTATCTCTTTTGTATCCCTTTCCGCATTGCTTTCGACCTAGTGGGCTGGTTTCGGTGTTTGGCATGAGCCTTACGAATCTGGAGCTCATTAGATAGGTTCGGAGGCTCTTTCATGCTCGGTCAAGTGCGATTTTTAGTATAAGTAGGCATTACAGCTTTTGTGCTTTAGTCTCTAAGTCAAGCTTTGACTCGAGCATACCTGACCTTCAATCCCCTATGTCTGGATGGGCGGACAATAATGACTATTGCGCCTTGCCCTTGGGCATTTGCATTTTAACTATTTGGGTTCAGTCTCTAAGTCGCATTGCGACTCAAGCTTTAATTGACCCTCAAGTTTTTGTGTCTGCATGGGCAGATGAAAATGGCTTTCATATGCCTTGGGTCGAAGCGAACTTTTAGGTATGTGGCCTTGAGGCTCGTGAATCTAGCGACGGTGGCTCTTATGCTGTGCCCTTAGGCATGTATAGTTAACTATTTTGGATCCGATTTCCGAATCGGGTTACGACTCGAGCTCATTTTAGTCCTCAAGTTTTCAATTTTCTTTAGCTGGCGGCAGTGGCTCTTACGCTTTTGGTCATTGAAACCTTTTAGTGTGTGCCACTGAGGCTCGTTTGGCTAGCGACAATGGCTCTTCCGCTTTTGCCCGTGGGCATATTGTAGGATTTGTTTTCCTCTCGTTAAGGTCTTTTTGAAATAATTTTGCCTGACCCATCGTTGGTTCGGGAAGAAACTCGATTTCAAGTCGTTAGCAGCGATGTTCGAGCATCTCGGAAGGTTTAGCTCGTAGGCTGAGTAGCTCGAAGCCTTGTGATTTGGAGCTAACATAGTCGAAGCTAGTTTTCCTGTTGAGGGTAGCTTGTTTTAACCGGTTATTTTCGAAGTAGATTCGAAATAATGGCCTATGATTTTCTTAGCGACGGTCGGGCTTCCCCGAGTCGCGTTAATTTGGCTTGTGCAGCCGTTTTGACCGTAGTCATATGGGTTTGGCCGGAGCCATTTTTGATTCCGAGTGATAGTTTCGGTGTGTACATCGAGGGTAGGCCCTTTCGGGAGTCTTACAAATGCAACATATAGCATAAACTTCAGGATTGAGTTTTATGCCTGTAGTAAGGTCTTACAAAAAATTTCATGCCTGCGAGGTCTTACAGTTTGTCATGCATGTTGAGGTCTTGCAGTTTATCATGCCTGTTAAGGTCTTATAGTTTTTGTTGCTACGTAAAATGGATCTGGCTAGACTGAGTTTGCCCACTCGGGGTCTTACGGCCTTGTGTTTTTCCAGTGTATGGTGATTGATGGCAATTTTTGAGTCATCGAGTTTGATTAGGCTCGAAGGCCATTAATCGTGAGCTCGGAATTGCCTTGCTGGAGCTTTATGAGTCCGGAGTTCTAACCCTGAGGTTGTGCGGGTGCCAAATTGTTGACGCTAAGTCTTTGAGTATTTCTGGACATACTTAGTGGAGGGATCCCTGCCGTGAGGATGCTGAACTTTCTTTTGGAGTACGCGATACTTTTCCTGAAAGTTACTCTTTGATTGCTTAACGTGAAAACGCGTTGTTGTGTTGAATAGACCTTTGCTAGACCGAGTTTGCTCGCTCGGGATCTTACGACCTCGGGGTTTTAAGTGCGTAGAGACTGACAATAGTCTCCTAGTACTCAAGGTACCCTTGACGTTGGTGGCGCTTGGCGATTTCTGTGTTGCCTTACCTGAAGGTTTTGTGATTTCGGAGTTTCGACCTAGAGGCCAACTGAGTGTTGAATCGCTGGCATCAATCCCCGAGTGATCGAGACGTTTCCGGCAAAGGAATTGGCACCTTACTTTGCGAAGGTGTATTTGACAAAAGGTATTCTTTGATTGCTTGGTACAATAGTACACGTATTCGCCGACGGGATCCTGGCTATATGGACACGGTTCGTTCGACCGTTTGTCCCGGTACATTACTTTCCCATTGAACTCCATTTGGCATTTCAAGACCTTTTCGAGCGGGTAGCTATCTGGGGGAATGCTCTTTATCGTTCACCAGGTCGTGACAAAAGTTGTCTGCGAAAGAAGTTTCGAGCATTTGCCGAGTTTTCCTTAGGCAGCTCGCAGATGTTGCCTCGTTAAAAACCTTGCCGGTAAAACCCTTCTTTTGGGACAAAAACTTGGTCGAAGGAAAAGAGTGCAACGGATGCGTTTTTAGAGCCTCGAGGTCTTCGGCCAGTGTTAGCGCTCTAACTGCTCTGGTCGAGTGCCTGTACAAGGGTTAGTCCTAAATTCGAAACAAAAAAGGAGATGGTTGTACTTTGAAGTGAGATATGCTAGCGATGCCTCGAATTTGATTTGTTACAATCGTAAGGGCCGATCTGTTTCAATTGCCTGAGGCGAAGATGGGGTATGGCTCTTTACTTTGTTTTGTCAGGTTCGACCGAGGGTGAAGCCCGATTATCCCTTTGGTTTAATCGAGAGCGGAGGCACAAACGTTGGTACCATATTGTGTATTGCAAACATTTCCCTCGCTGCGTGCTGTTCCCCGTAGACGGTTTTAATCCCGTCCTTTGTTGGAAATTTTATCATATGGTGAAGGGTGGATGGTACTGTTCTCATGCAATGTATCCACGGTTGCCCGAATAAGGCGTTATACCTTATGTCTCCTTTAATGACATGGAATTTGGTGTCTTGGGTCGTTCCGGCCACAGTAACCGGGAGGATGATTTCTCCTTTTGTTGTTTCACTTTCCATGTTGAATCCGTTGAGGACCCGAGTGGCTGGCACGATTTGGTTGAGCAATCTGAGCTGCTCTATCACCCTCGACCTGACAATATTAGTCGAGCTACCTGGATCCACGAGTACATGTTTTATTTGGAAAGAATTTACAAGGAAGGAGATTACCAGTGCATCATTGTGGAGTTGAGACAGGGTCTCGGTGTCCTCTTCGCTGAACATGAGGGAGTCTTCGAGGATATATCCCTGAATCCACTTTTCTCTGGTGATGAATATTTCTGTTCTTCTCATTATGGGTTCCTGTGGGCATCGACGCCCTCCATGATCATGTGGATGACATGTTGCGGCTCGTTTGCCTCGTTCTTCTTGGTTGCCTCCCTGTCTCGGAACTGATTTTTGGCTCGATCGCTGAGGAATTCTCGAATATGTCTTTTGTTAAGCAGCTGAGCTACCTCTTCCCGTAGCTGATGACAGTCCTCAATCCTGTGACCATGCATGTTGTGAAACTCGCATACTAAGTTATAATTCCTTTGCAAAGGATCTGACTGTATAGGTTTGGGCCACTTGGCGTCTCTATTTTATTGATGGCGAACACAATGTCTGACATATTGACGTTAAAGTTGTATTCTGACAGGTGGGGCGCACCCATTGGCACTACGTTTCGATCGAACCTGGTTCTATTGATGAGCCCTCGAGGGTCCTATCCTCGATCCATTCTCCGATCATTGCGAGGTAGGTTGCGCCTCGGGGCGTTCCTCCTATCCTCGAGGTATGGCGTATACCTTTCCTTGTTTGGTTTTGGCTCCTTTGCCAGGAGCTTGTTTGGGTATACTGAGCCTGAAGGGGCTCATCGGTCCAAGTCATTTCCTATTTTACAAGCACCTTTGGCTTTGCTGTATTCTTTACTGAGTTATTTTCACTAGTACAAACCAAAAGGTCCATTTCTCACTTTTAGTTTATTTCATGTATTTATTGTGCTTTTGGTGAATGCTTTAGTTTGATTCTTTGAAGTCTCCATTATCCTGCCATATATGTGATTTCAACTTGTTTATCCATTTATGGTATTCATGAGTTTATTATGTTAAGTTATTAAGAATTGGTCAGGTCTTATATATTTAGTTGTTGAAGTACATTTTGTGTTCAAATGGTGTACATATATTTTTTCGTTAATAAATTCAGTAGTTAGGCTATGTAGAAAAGTGAAAGTTTGTTTTGGTGAATTTATATTGGTTTATGAGGTATTTGATCGGTGGGTTAGTTGAAAGAAACGGAGTCCAAATTCCTTGTTCATTGTCCTATTTGATCGGTGGCTACTTCTGCCAAATACAATTTAAAAAGAATATTCCACAGGACGATTTCTTCAATCTTGGTTTCTATAATATCTTCACATCGTAGCATGTTGCGGGCGCGATAATGAATTATCGTAGCTATGGGTACGGTTCCCGTGGCGTAGTTGTGATACTTAATTTCAAAATTAGATTTAAATAGGAGCATCATTAGTTTGCTTTTAGTGAAATACAAATCTTTTAAAATAAATTGAGGCATGCCATCCACAAATGAATTCTATAATCTATGGCCCTCACATAATACAAAACTAATGTAGAAAACACTTATGAACCTCGTAGTGTTACTTTAGGCGCGATTAATAAACCATCGTGGTTATGGGTACGGTTCCCGCGACATAGTTACGATGGCTAATTCCCAAATTCGGGTGTGCATTTCATGTGACCCGACCACAACAACTTTGAATAATATTAATAAATAAATATATCGCAAATCGCGGGTACATTTCATGTAATGTGGTTTGCGGTGAGTTCAAAAATGGCAAGTGTACGACTATCGCAACTTGTTCAAGAAATAATTTCATAAATCCTAAAAAGTGGTTTTAAATAAATAGAAGCGGTTATAAAGTTAAAAATGCACATTAGGTTTAAAACATGCAGTAAATCAGATAATAGGCCAATTATTAATAATTTAAGCGACCGTGCTCGAACCACGGAACCCGGGAATGTCTAACACCTTCTCCTGGGTTAACAGAATTCCTTATCTAGATTTCTGGTTTCGCAGACTTTTAAATAAAGTCAAAATTCTCCTCGAATTGGGATTTTAAAATAAATTGGTGACTTGGAACACCAAAATAAACTATCCCAAGTAGCGACTCTGAAAAATAAATAAAATATTTCCATTTTGAATAATGTCACTTAAAGTGAAAAAACTCCCTTATACTCCCCTCTCACGTGGTAAAAAAGGAAGTGTGACAAACAGGACATCGGAGTAGAGAGATATTTGCATTTTGCGAGACCGCACAAGCAGCTTGCAAAGATACCCACTTAGGTGGCGGACGACCCATGAATATTTTAAAAGGCTTGGACGGCATATTTTTGGTTATTTTCGACCAAGGACAGTTCCCAAACTCTCTCAACACCTCTCTAACAGTTCTGAAGGGTCCAAATCGAATCCAAGGGTGTTTTACCTAAACATACCCTCAAAAGTTAGCCTATGTGACGATAAGAGTCTCTATGGTGTTGTGAGGTGGTTAATGGTTCTTGTAAGCTAAGGGAAGCTTTGGTTCGAGTTTATTTTCCAGATTATTTAAGGTATGCATAAAACCCTATTTCCTGGGATTAATCTTATCTATGTGTTGGTTAAATTTTTTGGATTAAGAATTACAAGATAGTAATTGAAGTTGTATAAGAAATTGTTCTCTTATTGGACAATTTTGGAGGTTTGTATATGACTTTATATGGCTAGAAATCGTGGGGAATAGCCTAGTTATAATGTTCTTATTGTTTTTATGCTTGTCAATATGTTGAGTATATTGATGATGTTGTAAATAGGAGAAGAAGCAACCACACAATACCTAGAAGTTGTTCATGTCGTTGTCTTATCTTGTGGGGCTGTTTGATGTTAGTTTTATGATGGATATAAGGTTGGAATGTCATGAAAATATATATGTTTATATACTGGACCTATTGATGGTATTGTAAGTATAGGGGAGATGGGAAAAAGAGTTGGGATTTGGTTCCAATCCAAGCTTGCCGCTTGTCGTGTTAAATAGTAGTTTTGTATATGATATTTGTGCACTTGTTGTTGTGTAGATTGATTGATATTGTTTGGCTGTTGGTATATGGTATTGCAGAAGGCCCTTGTTACTGGGGAGATTCTGCCCAAATTTACATAAACGAGCTACAAGTTTAAGTTACGGACTTAGCCTTTACTCAGTACCAATTTTGACTCTCCTTATGCTATGGTAGACTGAGTTGAGTTATTTGAAGAGTTGCTTGGAAGCTATTAAGAACTCAACGAGATTAAGGTATGTTAAGGCTAAACCTTTACTCCATTTTGGCATGATCCCGCAACAACATACGTTTGATCAAGAGATATAAAGAGAAGTTTATGTATATTATCCTAGTCTCATAAAATACAATATTCTCCTTTATCGGGACTTTATATCCAGTTAAGTATTGTCCTCTTCTAGCCAAGAGGGCAGATAGTGTATATATATATATACTGTATTACAGTATTTTCACCACCATCGAGCTATAATCGGTTGCTAGGCCCTTACTGGGCAACCTCTGATCAGATGATAAGTTATATACCGAGCCTACTATGGCTGAAAACCTATGCGCGAGCCCAGAATTGTCGAGATACATATCCTAGTATGGCCGAGCACCTACGAGCGAGACTACTACGACAAAGTAGTTACACATACCGAGCCTTATAGGGACGGCCATCTATTTTACTTACTATATTGAGGGAGTTGAGTCAGTATCAACAAGTAAACATATCTTCAAATTATCTTTGACTCTCAGTTACTTTCAGTTATTATATTATCAGTTTTGTTGCAGCTTTCACTTATTCTATTATCTTACGTACTCGGTACATTATTTCGTACTGACATCCCTTTTGCCTGGGATATTGCATATCGTGCCTGTAGGTCCTGATAGACAGTCGGACAGACCCTCCCATCAGACAGAGTCAAACATTAGCTTGGTTGGTAAGCCCCACTTCTTCGGAATTACCAGGTCTAGACCTTGGAGTCAATTTTATATATAGAGGTTTGATGCTTAGGTCGAGACCCTATCCCGACCATGATACAATTCAATTATCTCTTGAGGCTTGTAGACGAGTCATGTATATTTTGTATGTCTATAGATTTTCATGGAGGCTTCCTCAGTCTGCACATTTATATATATATATCAGCTTTTGGGTATGTTTAACCCTCATATGAGAGAGATGTTATTTTCAGATAATTCATAATATGGCCTCATCGGCCTAAGTTGAGGGTTACCCCTTCATAGTTCGTAGTCACAGAGTGGTACGCTCGGGCCGAGTATGCCATCGGGTGCTGTCCACGCCTCTTCAGGTTTGGGGCGTGAAATATCAGAGTAGTTTTATCCTAGGGAGTCTACAAGATGTGTCTAGTAGATCCTTGTTTATAGATGTATTGTGAACCACATTATATAAAGAGGAAGCTACAAGGCATTTAGGAGTCTCTTACCCTTTTTTCAAATTCAAATCGTGCTATAAAGCTAAGTCAAAAGAGTTCGAGCCATGACTTATGTTTGATAATGATATAGAGATGCTTGCAATTAGAAAAATTACAGTTATCCAGAGGGCTATAATAGCAGCAGGCATGGGCACTAGTAGAGACAAAATTCTTGACAACGTGGCCCAGATTGAGGCCCTATCAGATCATGCATACGAGATGTGCAAATTTCAAGATTAAGGCCCTAAGATGCGATCAAACAAACCCGGTGAATATCAGGCCAAGGGAGTATCAGAAGGTAAAAGTATAGTTTTCAATAGGTAACAGAAGCAAGGTGATAGAGGGTACGACGTATCAATTAGTGAGAATTATCAATATTTACAATTCACGCAGAGAAATATAAGCATTTTAAGTTACCTTCAATAGTATTAGAGGTAGGTACAATTGGCCACACCTATCTCAATTATGCCCTGTGGAAGCTAATAAATATAGTTTAAGAGAAGGATGGGATATCAAGATACAACTGGGGTTAGAGTAACCCAAAATGGTGGATAGATTGTTACCGTCAAATGACATTTCGAAGGACATTTTAAACATGGTAGTAGTTCTCCTTTAGAGACACCCAGATGGTGCACTCTAGAATAGTACAGTTAATACGAATACTAGAAGGTTCAGAAAAATTTAGAAGGTAGACACTGGCATCTTAAAAGGGAGAAATATTTAGTTTTGTATTACTCCCATCCCTAGTAAATAGAGAATATTAGGCAACCCGAAGAGCTAGTGAGATGGATCAACGACTGATAAAGTGAAAGAATGTTTCATTGAAGTTTTCAAAATAATATAATAGGTAGAGATATTAGCAGGAGAATAAAAAGTGAGTAAATGAAGCATTATGAGTAAGATGTGATAAATGGACTATAACGGTAAATAAAAATATGAAAAGATGAAAGTCTATAGTCAAGTGAAGGAAAAGACAAGAGGAGATAGGTCTTGATACTATAAAATAGTATATACCATCAAGTTATATCCTTTTTTTCGAGAAATGAGTTGGTGACTCCAACATGATTATTAGAAGGCTAAGTTAGAGCCCCGGAGTAATAAAAATTAGTACGGGCTGGTAAATAACAAAAAACGAACATAATTTAGGGATTGAAGGATTTGATAATAGTCAGCATTGTGAGAATTTCAAAAATAGCGATCCCACAATGATACAATGGACAACAGAAGAATATTATAGAACCGTAGAAGATTCCGGTATATGTTAGAAGATAGAATTGAGTCCAAGTCAAAGACAAAGGCTTGAATTGTTAGAAGATTATACCATGAATGTTCCATAGCATTCATGAAAGGCTAAAGTAATAACTAATACCTTGAGCCGCAGATCGGAAGATAGCTTATGCCAAAATAAAGGTTGAGAGAGAAGAGGAAACTAAAGAGTTACATCAGCTAAGTAAATCAGGAGTCTGATTATTAGCCCCAGATAATTATAGAAATCGCGATTGAGAACATTGCAGAATCACTCTTAATATCAAAGATACAAGAGAGATAGTAAAGCAGTCATATTGTAACACAACTCTACGATAAAACCAGTTAGAAGAGTACAAGCATCATAAGAAATTAGTATGAAGCTCCCACCGGATTGTGTATGCACTAAAGGTGCAAGTTTATAGTAGAGCTTCAAGTTGTGGATGCAAATTCTACCTATATAGGAGCGAGGTTATGAAGGAGACAGAAGATATGGTACGAGATTAAAAGCTAATTAAGGTAAAGTTGAAGAAGGTTGTGAAAAGTCCACACTTCAGATCGAGGGCTAGAAGCGTTATGATTCAATATCCAAAAAAAAGATAGTGGTGTCATCAGTAGCATATCTTCCACCCTATGGTTTCCAGGTACCGAGAGGTCTAATTAAGAGAGTAAAGAAGAGTTAGTGACAGCGTGATGTTTTGCTTAAGGTTCCTTAACAACATAAGGAAATCTTTAGTGCTAGCAAGTTAAAGGAAGGTTGATAGTAGTATAAATAGATATGTGTAGGTTGCAAGATAAAGCATGATAGTGTGACAAGGTTTTAAGTAGGTAGGAGTAAGGATAAGAAAAGGTAAGTGTGAAGGTGATGAGAATAGGTAAGGCCTCGGGATTATCCCCATCAAAACAAGAGGGTTGATGAATTGCGTAAGTTATAGAAAGCTCAGTATAGCCTGAATATGCTTATAGAAGTCTAAGACTATGAGTGATTTGAAGAGGTGAAATATTGCCATGGTAATAGAATAAGGGTGTAATTGTGATAGATAAGAGGATGACATTAATTCCTTTGATTGGTTAATGATTCAAAGAAAAGGAATTTCATGAATTGCACAAGATTAGAATTGTGACGACCCAACTAGTCGTCTCATGAGTTACCGCTCCGTTTCCCCCATTTCTGCTTTGTTATGCTTTGTTTACCCATGTTATGTGGTATCGGGTTGGTCGGATCGAATCCGGAATGATTTTGGTAAGATTTGAGACACTTAGTCTCTTTTGAGGAAGCTTGAGTTGAAAAAGTCAACCAGATGTTGACTTATGTGTTAGAGGGCTCGGATGTGAGTTCCGATGGTTCGGTTAGCTTTGGGAGGTGATTTGGAACTTAGGAGCGTGATTAAAATGAGTTTTGGATGTTCAGAGTAGATTTAGACATGAATCGGCGAAGTTGATATTTTAGCGATTTCCGGTTGGTAGGCGAGATTTTGATATAGGGGTCGGAATGGAATTCCGAGAGTTGCAGTAGTTCCAATGTGTCATTTGGGATGTGTGTACAAAATTTCAGGTTATTTGGATGTGGTTTAGTTGGGTTTTTGATCAAAAGCGGAATTCGGAAGATATTAGAAAGTTTGGCTTGAATACGAGGTGTTTTGGATGATTTGATGTTGTTTGAGGTGTTTTGAAGATTGGAACAATTTTGAATAAGGTATTAGGATATGTTTGTGCTTTTGGTTGAGGTCTCGGGGGCCTCGGGGTGATTTCAGATGGTTGACGGGGAGTTTGAAGAATGTTTGTAGCTGCTGAACTTTTGCTGCTTCTGGTATTTTCACACCTGCAGATTGGGGACCGCAAGTGCGACGCTGCTCATGCAGAAGAGGAGCCGCAAAAGCGGATTATTGAGGAGTTGTCAGGAATCGCAGATGTGGTTGTGGGACTGCACCTGCGATGCCGCAGGTGCGGAATGTTGAGCGCAGGTGCGATTTTGGTCCGTTAAGTGAAGAATCGCAGAAGCGTTTATGTGGCCGCATATGCGGTACCGCAGAAGCGGGTATTGTGCCGCAGATGCGAAAATGTTTGGGCAAAAAGTATAAATTGTGGCCTTCGCGAATTTTAGCTATTTTCACCATTTTTATCTCGGCTTTGGAGCTTTTTGGACGATTTGAATAAGGGATTTCAATGGAACTTCTTTGAGGTAAGGAATTTGGACCTAAAACTCGTTCCTATGCTATTATTACATGGATTAGAGCTAGAAATCATGGAATTTAAGGGTAAAAAAATTGGGGAAACTAGGGCTTGGAAACTTAGACCTTTGCTTGGGGACTTGAAGGACCATTTGAGGTCGGATTTCCAAACTTTTGATATGTATGAACTCGTGGGGAGATGAAGAATCTATTGATGTAAAAATTATTGAATTCCGAGATGTGGGCCTGGGGGTCGGGTTTTGGTAATTTCGGGATTTATGTTGTAAATTGATTATTTTCGCTTGGGCTTCGTTCCCTTAGCATAATTTGATGTCCTCTTTATGATTTTGGATAGATTTGACGCGAGTGGAGGCCGATTCGACGGACAAAGGCGTTGCGAGCTAGAGATTTGACCGGTTCAAGGTGAGTAATGATTGTAAATGATGTTCTGAGGGTATGAAACCCCAAACTTGCACATCGTTGTGCTATATTGAGGTGACGCACACGCTTGACGACAAGCGTGGGGTCGTGCATTATTGGGGATTGTGACTTGGTCCGTCCCGAATGACTATTTTACCGCGTATTTGCCTGAAATCTATTTGCTATCGTCATGATTTGGGTTGAATGCCATGTTTGGGCCTTGTGCAACTATTTGAACCCTTGGGGGATTTTTACTAGTATTTCCTCACTGTTTTAAATTTTTACTGAACTCAGTCATGTTATATTTCACTATTTTCGGTACTCATCCATGTTTACTCTGTTTTAACACTTAAATGGTCTTTTAGATGATATTTTTGGGGTGATGCACATCCTAGGGTTTTGATAAAAATGAGATTCTACCACAAAAATCATTATGAAACTTAGTGTAAATCATATATTATTTTCCTAAGGTTATGGTAAACAACTGTCATTGAAGATTTCTGGAATCCGGGCATGTGGGCCCGGGGGTGAATTTTAGGAATCTTGCATTTAGAGTTGGGAAATTTCATTAAAAGTTAGAATATGAACTCTTGAGTATATATTGACTAGTTTTTACACTATTTGAATAGTTCTGGATCGTTCGTCTCCGATTTGAGGGTTTCACATTCTTGAGTTTGGAAGTAGGCCTTGGGATGAGGTAAGTCTCCTTTCTAACCTTGTAGGAGGGAATTAACCCCATAGGTGAACTAAATTATTATATTCTTCTATTTGTGGGGGCTACATACGCAAGCGGCGACGAGAGTCCGTACGTAGCTACTAGCTATGCCTATGTCTGGGTAGTTTTAGGCTTACATCATGCCTTGTTGATATTGTTGTTAATTTATGTTTATTGTTTGTCTTGAAATGAAGTGAGATTGAGTTAACTTATTAAATGTTTTGAAAAGAGTTGAAATTGAGGAAAATTTGGGGACTTAAAGGTTTTTTATTTGAAATTCATAATTTAAAAGAATTGAGGAATACTTTAATAACTTAACAAAATCTGTGTGTAACCACGTCGCATGTATGTTTTGTGAGCAGAGAAATTTCCTTAAAAGCTTCACGTCGAATTGTCTTTATTTTGAAAAGAATTAATAAAAGGATTATGATTTATTAATAAATTTATATTTGACTGCGTCACATGTATGATTCGCGAGCGGGGTAATTCCTTAAATTTATATTTGATCGTGTTGCACGTACGATTCGCGAGAAAGGTATTTCCTTCTACTACTCTCATGGGAGCGGGCCGATCGCCTCGGTAATTTAATAGATGCATCAGTGGTTCGTGCCATTTGACCCTCGCCAGTGCACAATTTACTTTTATGTTGGATCGGGTCGTATACGTCGGCATTTCCTACATATATTATCCTCAAGGAATCATGCGTAATATTTGGCCAGAAGCCAGTGTATCTGAGGGATTTTTTCCTAATTTGAATCATGGCAACCTCTTTGATGAAATCCACTATATTTATATATATGCCATGGTTACGGAGGAAAGTTGCTAGTTGAGAGCTTGAGTAAAATTATAAGAAGGGGAATTTTACTGGTTAGTAAGTGTAAAAGTCGACCCCTCGTCACTGCTTCTTCGAGGTTATACTGGATACTTACTGGTTACTTGTTATTTTCGTACTCATACTACACTTGTGGTGCATTTTGTTGTACAGGCACATGTGTGTTCATTAGCCTTGTGGGCGCAGTGGTGTGGTTGATACGGGGACTTAGGTGAGCTACATCTTATGAGACGATCCGCAGCCAGTAGAATCTCCTTCAGAGTACTTGTATTTTCTTTTCTGTCTAAATTTGTATTCCGGACAATTATTGTATTGTATTTTAAATTCCTAGTAAATGCTCATGCACTTGTGACACCGGGTTCTGGGATGATTATGGGATATTCAATATTAATATTTGAAAATATTATTAATTATTCCACATAGTTCATCTTTTTACTAGTTAAATTGAAGGAAATTTATGATTTAAAAATATGAAAATGAGAATTTGATTAACTATTTAGTATTGGCTTTCCTGACAGAAGTTCTGGCGCCATCATTGTCACACCTCCTTTTTACCTACACCCGTAAAGGGTGTAAAGGAGTTTTTCCAATTAAAGGACAATCGAAACGGGATTATTTATTAAAAGATTCAGAGTGTCCACTTGGGATAATTTATGGTGTCCCAAGTCACCGGTTGAATCCCGAATCGAGGAAAAGCTTGACTCTCTTTAATAGTCCGCGAACCAGAAATCCGGGTAAGGAATTCTGTTAACCCGGGAGAAGGTGTTAGGCATTCCTTAGTTCCGTGGTTCTAGCACGGCCGCTCAACTGCTGTAAATAGCTTATTATCTGATTTTAAACACATTTTAACCTATGGTTCAATTTTAACCTTATAACCGCTTTAATTATTTTTAAGGAAAATTGCAACATTGTTAAAACACGTCTTGAACCACGTCACATAAATGCACCCGCCGTCTTCGACATATTTTGACATTGTTGAGATTTGGATTTGGGTCACATAATGCGCACCCAAATTTAGGAAGATAATATTATTAAATGACGTGCCTAAAGCAGCTATACGTTTGCAATTTTGCGAGGGCCCTGGAATTTTGCTAAATGGCTCGCCTCGAATTCTAAAGATCGAAATGACATTTGAAATGAAGGCCACACAATTGTCATTTATTTGATACGACTCATCTCATAATTAAATACTAATCAGTTCATGCGATAAATGAACTTGAGAATTCTAGCTAAAAATAACTTTGGGTCGAAATCCTTCACACAGGTGCCTTCAGATTTGGGCCCAAACGTGAACCCAATTTCTTAAGTGAGATAATTGTCAAAGGTCATACCCCAGGCGGACTTAGCTGGCCTTGACTTTCGTCAACTGGGCCCGTATCAGTCCCCTAATCTCAGAGTCGACGTTTAAGCCCAAGTCAGCTGGCTACAAATCACTCAAAATTATAAGCAGAGCGAGATCAGACTAACAATTATTTCTGAACCTTAACTAATAAACACAAATTGACTAACTAAATGTCTATTTCTATTTTTACATGTATTAAACAAATCCGTTTATAAAGGGAAACATCCAGTGAACCAAACGAGCAAGCTACTGGGCTTAAGAAGCAAGCCCAAGTAGCGGCAGCAGGCCTTGTCTTTGCAAAGGACTTCAGTATCCAAGGCTCAATGAGCTCAAAGCCTTTAAAAAACAAGGCTGAAGATCCCAGACTCAATATCGAGTCTACGCTAAAGCAAAACAATCACAATTACAAGTAAAACACGAATTGATAAGTCTCATTACTAACCAATAACTAGTATACCCAGAAGCTTTGAATATTGTTAACAGTACATGTTCGAAAGTAACTTGTAAAGAAAAAGAAAACTAACCACAACCTAGAACCCATTCAATTAGCTATTTCGTGAATCTGAATATTGTTTAAACATGACACGTATGCCATGACAATTTAAGTGAATCATACAACAAAAGATAACTCTAATACAATCCTTTTACTTAAATACATAAGAGGATGTAGCATCCAACTTCTGACTCATTTAGCACACACTACATTAGGTCCAAAATGTTCTACATCAACTAGATTCATGAAGCAGAAGAGATTCATATACAAAAGAAATAAAGCTAAGCTACGAATCAGTAACTTAAAAATTAAACTTCATCATTCCATTTCCATTTCAATCTTCAATTTGAGTATCACATTGTATGAGTCTCAAAAAAATGTACCTGGAATTTGAAAGGGAAAAAGAGGTGAGGTAACAGTAGGCAGCAACAGAACCAGAACTTCAGCAACAAGAAATAACCAGTAAAACCAATTTCAAACCAGAAACAGGATGTCCAACAGTCTAAAAAACACAATTCAATCGAACAATCACCCAGCAAACTTCAAACCAAACTTTTACAAACCCAAATTCAATCCATTTCCACCCTAGATGAATCAAAAAATGTTTCAGAAATTGAAAACTTCAAAAAATCACAGAAGAAGTTTAATGAAACAGTGATTTTATTGAAGTTTTCAGCCGTTTTTTTTCTGGATTTGTTATCTCTTAATTTCTGCCTTGAATGCCAAGTTAGAGAGCCTTTATAGACAAGGCATTTAGGGTAGCTAAAGGAGGATCAGATTTGCACCTAGACCCTTTTGCAATTATCATTTTTGCTTAGGAAACCTTAGTCTAAAAATCAGATTTTCAAATTAGCCCCCAACCCAGCTTCCTAGAAACTTCCTCAATCAGTTTTCAAAGATTCCCTAAACCAGAATTCCTAACTTACCCTTAAGGACCCCTGTTATTACCCCTGGGCCAAGCAGAATATGGGCCAAATCGACCCAATTCAGAGTGTTAATGGGTCTGTTAAAAAAACCAATTCGATTCTCTTTTGGGTTCTTTTATTTCCCAATTCAAATCAAGACTGAAAACTCAGAAAACTCTTGAATAATCAATTATAGAGTCTTAAGACTTGAAAAGTTTAGGCCCAAATAGAAACAAAACCTAACACCTCTAAACTTAGCACCAGAATACAAATAATAACTAAACACATCCCAAAACTAACATGCAAATGGACGGTGTGAAGAAAATGACAGAAAGATGGGAAGTAAATTCAGAAAACTAACAGAACAAGTAGGAGAAATTGAGAAAAGAACAAAAAAACAGAAATTAAATAGCAAAAAGGTAAGGAATAGAAAGAAAAACGACCTAAACAAACCCGGACCAATAAAGAATGGCGACGAGTCTTCAAATCTTGCAAATTTCCGGCCAAACTTGATACCAATCGTGTGTTTTTATAAAGAACACACGAACAAAATCAGGCTAAACCCGAAATTTCAACAGAATCTCGATTTGCAATTTTTAGGGCTCATCTTCAAATCCAGATTCGATGAGACTGGTGAGGATTCGAGGGAAACCAATCAGGGATTTGAAACGAGGGGGACGTGGTGGTCTTGTGGTGTAATTTTGGAGTGGTTTGGGAGAAGTTAGGTTTTTTGTCTGACTTTTGATTTAAGATTCAACGAGTTCCAGTAGGATTCGAGAGAGGGGGTTTGGAGATTTGGGAAGAGGAGAAGGAGAGGAATCTATGGTGTTAATTTGGTAGTGATTGGACCACCGGAACCGCCGTGAGGCGATTTCCGGTGGGCGGAGTAAGGCGGAGCAAGGTGGGGCAAGGTGGGGGCGATGGGGATTTGAGGGTGGCGGTCTCTAGGGTTTGGGAGAGGGACGAGACGGGGGGTTCTGATAGGGGAGTGGGCTTGCTCGGACAGATTTATATTAAATCCACCCCTGCTTCCCAGGCTGTTGGATCAGACCAACCTCGACGACTCAGATCTGTTAGCCATCTAAATGGGGTAGTTTGGTCTTGAGGGGAGACGGATCGGGTCAGGGGATGGGTATTGGGATAAGACATGTGGGTTTGGACGGATATTTGATGGGTAACATTTGGGCTCCGAACCAACGGCCCAAATCTGATTCTCCTATCATTTTAATTCCTTTTCTTTTCATCATTTTTCACAAATTCTTTTTTCTTCCTTTTCCAAAATTAAATTAAAATCTAAATTAATTCCTAGAATCTAATTAACCTAAAAACACTAATTAGACCTAAATGATAATTAACACAACTAACAAATTAAAAGGAAAACAACTAAAATCAAAATTAACATTAAAAGGTGCGAAATAACTATTTTTTGTGATTTTTCTATTTTTATAAAACACTAAATTACTAATTATTTCCAGAATGCATAATTAGATCCTAAATGAAAATGCAGTGTATTTTTTTGTATTTTCATGAATTAAGTAAAATAAACATGCATGGACAAATGCAAACAATTAGCAAAAATCCTACGAAAAATCTGCAAAAATTGCAAATAACGGGAAAATTTATTTTCTTGAATCTATGGGAGTAATTAATATAGGGCAAAAATAACGTGCTCACAATCATGACATATAATGGATTTGGTTCATGACAACATGGTATCAGAGCACTAGATTCACGTAGGTCTCGCGAGTCATGAACAAGTCTAGTAGAGTCTTGCAGATCGGTACAGAGACGTCTGTACTTATCTTCGAGACGCTATAGGGCTATTAGGAGCACTTCCCTTCTTGATTCCTCATAGTGCAATTTGATTCCTTTGAGGCTTATACCTTTATTTCTTTTCCTATTCCATCTTATGCAACGTGAAGCGCTTGTTATAAATCGGGAATTGAGGAGTTGTAATAATACTACAGATGTGGTGCATGATGTTTCTCACTGCGTAATTGATTGGGCTATTTTCGTCGCTTTGCGTAAGGTTGTTCTATCATTTCATCTTAGTATTAGTATTACCTAAAGTTATGACGATTTGTGCGTTGCTATCTCATAGTGTGGCATAACGGTAGAATGCCCGTCTATGCGTAGAAGCAGTGAATGATGTGGAAGGATGTTTTCAAGTATAACAGTAGATCCCAAATCTTTCACCGAAAAAACAAAAAAAACATTTGATTAAGTTTGAAAACTGTGATTTTTCCAAAAACCTTTCAACAGTAAATAAGATGTTTCACTTTGAGATAGTATGAGGAAAGTACATCTCTATGCCTACATATCAATATGCAGGTGAAATCATGAATGTCACCAAAACCTGGTAGTGTGAGGAAATGCATCTCTATGGCTGTATCTCAAGTACGCATGTCAAATACAATGCATCTCAATGATGAAATCATGTACTCACACTCTCAGAGTAATCAATCTCACTACTTCGTATTCTCACTCATCATGCTCAATACTCAGCAAATTCAGTCACTTAGTACTATACAAGGAAGATCCAACCCAGGGCAGATACACCCCAAACATAAATAAATCCAGGGTAGATCCAGCTCAAAAATCAATAGCAGTTGCGCCCACTGTGGATGTGCAAACTCCGGAGGGGCCGATCCAGCCCAAGCGCTATAATAAGCCAAATCATGGCATGAATCAAAAAAGCATGTTGCGACGTGCAGCCCGATCCCACAAATATCACTCACAATAGGCCCTCAGCCTCACTTAATAATCTCTCCAGTCCCTAAGGATCACAACACTCATGCTAAGCAGCCTAATCAATGATACGAGATGTGACAACATACGATAACAGAGAGTGGGATATGATATGTAATGATAAATGTGACTGAGTACATTACTGCAACTAATTAAATAACTCAACAACAAAGAACGACCACTATGGGTAGTACCAGTATATAGCCTATATATGATTTCTAGCATGAGTGACAGCTCAAGTGCTCTAACACGTAGAGTGCAGTAAAAATGTTCAAATAATATGGCTACACAGTTCCATGGAATCGACTAACTCACAATTAATAGGGTGCATGCCCACACGCCTGTCACCTATCATGCGTGTCACCTCAACGTGAATCATATAGCACGTAATTCGGGGTTTTCTACCCTCAACACCAAGTTTAGAAGTGTTACTTACCTCGAACAAGCAATATCCAATACCAAGTAAGCCAAACGATGCTCCAAAAATACCATCCCGCGCGTACAGACCTCAGAACGGCTCGAAACTAGCAAAAATCAACTCAAATACATCAAATAATGCCAAAGGAAACAAACCCAATCGATAAAGGTCGAATCTTTAATCAAAAGCCAAAAATGAACCAAAAAGTTAAACCTGGGCCTGCACCTCGGAACCCCACAAAACTCAACAAATACGACAACCCATTCAATTAGGAGTCCAACCATACTAGTTTCACTTAAATCCGACTCTAAAACGACGTTCAAAACTCAAACATTCACTCTATGAAACTTTTGATAAAAACCCCCAATTTTAACTTTAAAATTAATAATCCAAATGCCAAAATCAAAGATTGATTCATGAAATACAACCAAAATCGAGTAGAGAACACTTATCCCAATCCATATGGTGAAAGTCTCCTCATAAATCGCCCAAGTCGGAAGTCTATAGATCATCATGTGATCAAAAATGGTGAACCCTCGATATGTATAGAATCTACCCAGCATTTCCGCATATGCGGTCACATTGTCGAATCTGCAACCTCCCCTTCTGCGAAAAAATTTTGCTTCTGCAAAGCCCTCTAAAGACCAGCCTTCCGCACCTGCGGAGCTTTCCCTGCTTCTGCGCACTCGAGGTGCGCCAAACAACTAACGCTTCTACAGCACATGTCACTTCTGTGGCTCACAATTACGCTTCTGTGGATGCGCAGATGTGCCCATCATTCCTCTTCTACGGCTCGCCACATCTAGCCTCTTCTCGCTTCTGCAATGGACAACCCGAATCTGCGAAGTCTCTTCTGTGACAAAAACTCCGCAGATGCGGCTATGCTAGTGTCAGCAGTCTTCTACAATGCAACAAAAGATAAAAATGATTCAAACCACATTCGTAACTCACCTGAGCCACTCCGGACCCCTTCCAAATTTACCAACAAGTCCCATAACATAACACAGACCTACTTGAGGACTCCAATCACACATAACAACATCCAAACGATTAGTCACACCCCAATTCGAACTTATATTAACTTTTGAAAATTCAACTTCCAAAACTTGCGCCGAAGCATATCAAATCAACCCGGAATGAACTCAAATTTTACACCAAAATCCCAAACGACATAATGAAGTTGTTCTTATTCCTGTTACCCTAATAATCTGACATCTTTAAAGTCAACTCTTGGTTAAACTTATGAACTTTCCGAACCTTCAAATTTTCAACTTTCGCCAACTAGCGCTGAAACTTTCTCGAAACATCCAAATGCAAATCCGGGCATACACACGAGTCTAGATTCACCATCCAGACCTAACGGAACTATCAAAACTTCAATTCGAGGTAAAATTCTAAAAGTCAAACTTGGTCAACCCTTCCAACCTTAAAACTTCAATAATGAAATTCATTCTTCCAAATCGATTCAGAATAATGTGAAAACCAAAACCGACGATTCACACAAGTCATAATACATCATATGGAGTTCCTCATGCCCTCAAACTACCAAGCGAATTGTAAATGCTCAAAAGGACTGTTCGGGTCGTTACATTCTCCCCTACTTAAATATACATTCATCCTTGAATATGCCTAGAGTCGTTCCAAAACCATCAAATTGCCATGTAACATTACCATGTATATACCCAAGGGTGATCCCCCACCACCCTATTCCATATAGGTCTGACAACACAATATAACTAAAGATCATTACTTCAATCATAGTCCGTACACCTTAGAATCCAAATTTCCAACATCTAGAATTTCATACAAGACCAGAATATCGCATCTACACATTGTATAAGTCTGATCAAGCTGTTCAAGCCATAACCATATCCAAGATGAAATCACATGATATACCACATAACTCACATACTCGTAGCAAAATTTCCAATCACAATATCTACTCAAAACAACCTGGTACCTGTAATAAACCTCATATCAAACAAAACCTCATTTTAAAACCCTCGTACATTGCCGATGATGAAAGGAACATGCAGTAAATCATAATCACTTATCAGATCAACAAGTCAGGGAGCCTTCTCTCGTCCGACAAGAACCCATGCCAAATTCTAAGCCGACTTTCGATACTATTCCTCCATCCATATTGTAATCAAATTCGATAGCAATCAGTTAAGGACCAAAGACTCCATCTCATCAAATACAAGCTACTCAACTGACACGCCACACCAATACTACCTAGAATCACAAACCATGCAATCCGTGAACCATTGAGAAAAAATTCAAATGCACCCAAAAATAGGAAATGACTCATATGAGAGAACCGTCCCACACGCTCAAAAAGTACCACCACAACGCAATGCTGAGAACCCATCACACACAATAGAACCAAAACACGCGAATCTATCATAAAGGATCGTATCCCATCATAACTCCGCTGTAATGCATGACCCCATCCAAACATTGGTCCACATGAATTACCTCAAGTCACAATGCACAAAATCAACAACCATGCGCAATTTGATGTCTAGTACCCAAAAGTGCATGACCATAACCACAGAGAGGAAATAACACCATATATCATAATTGGAAAAAGTCCATAACTAAGGCACAACAAAGCATTCCACACCGCAATAACTATTTCGCTTGACTTCCGCTACAAGACTCAACTAGAACCGCATCATGTGTGCATATAGCCAACAAATCACAACCCCTCTCTGCATAGAGGAGTACCACATAGATCATATAAGAATATGAATAATCTCAACTCTAATCGAATGATACATTCCTCAACAACAGCAGTACAGAGTCAACCAATCTGTACAGGTGTAGAACACACATCCTCATCGGGCCTACCAATAGTCCCCAAATCAACTCTTGTCACCCATAAATAGACAAACAACACTACGAAAGTCCACAATGACCTAACCATAACACATACCATCATCTGTTTAGCTTTGACCAAATTTTCATAATCCACAACCATGAAACAGTCTGCTTCTGAGAACTCCCAGTCCCCAAACCCTTAGAACACACGAATCACCATATTTGATCCCAACTCTACCACCCGAATGCCTGACACATCTCTAATACATGATCATCCCGCGAGGAATACTTCTATAGTTCTTATATTCCACATAGCAAAATTTGAATATCATCAGTCGATCAACCAGGCGAGTATCGCAATACCAATAAAGAATCTGCAAGTAAGAACACAGTGCGCCTTCTGAAATGCGCACATCTCTCAAGCAATACCAAGTAGCAATAACAATCATCTAGATATCTGAACCGTCCATGTTGCCTAAGAATTCATGACCTTCCCTTCAAACCAAACCGTGACCTTGCACATGCAAATCTCAATCCCCCACAATACACCGCATCCATCATGCCATCATATGAAAAGTGCGGAAATCTCATAATCAACTCTTAGTCACAAGCAAAATACATACATGGTCTGCCATAAACTCACGCCGGTGTGAAACATCCACCTCAAACTGTGGTAGAAATCATCAAGAACTCTTTGAAACTCATTTACACATAACTAAGCCATTAGAACTGAATCTCTCTAACTCAACTAGGCCACGCAGGTCACCAAGCCCAAGAGTATTGCCACAAAAACACCTATAGAAACTCACCACATCATAAGTACTAAAAGAATCGATCATATCCATTACCATGCCGATCCAACCTACTACTAAACTATCATAATTCTTCAAATTACCCTCAAGTTGACACTTCCCTTGCCAGAACATCACGATCCTTACCCAAAGCTCACCACAAGAGATCCTAGCATGAAACCGCATCACTCTAAGGCCCATAAGTTGTTGTATTCCCTCTTAAGCACCCCAAAAGTACTACAACCGAGATACCCACTCTGCAGAAACCTTTTGTGAGTCTAAAGTCGTTTCCTTCACCTTCTTGATACAGAAATATATACTCCTTAATGATATAGAAATATCACGAGTCTTGACACCATACCATATAAATCTCAGGTTCTAGCCATATATAAGTCCGGAAAACTCTCAATTGCTACATATAAATCTTGAACCGATTACAACCATCTCAAGAATCATTTACTCCGCTCACATCTTAATTGCACCGCCCAAACAGGCCAAATGACATGTGCCCCATTAGCACGACAACACCCAAGGAAGCAAGCTACACCTCTAAGCAACTGAATGAATCCATTTTCCTTAGTACACCGCATCTACCATGAACCATAACCTCGAATCATTCTAAGATTACTGTATACCTCGTACGTGTAGTACACCATGCATATTCCCTTGCTTAATTCATCCTCAAAACCATCCTCTATAGGTCATAACTGATTCACGAGTATACCTCAAACCGAAACCATTACCACATGCAACCATGCAATCAAATCATCAATAGCAACCTCCCCCACTTAGGTCAAAGCCATTGAATAAAACATCTGATAACTTACAATAACCACACCCCATTATTACCATAATATCATAGTGAGATTGAACTAAATCCTTCATAAGCTCATTTAACACAAACCATCTACTACCTCAAATCATCTGCAAATCTCACATTCATCCTCGTGGTGGTCAGGTCAACTGTTACAACCAAGGCAAACCCAAATCACACAAATATAACCACTGAAAGAAAGCATCCACACAACATCATAAAAATCACACATCCGTAGATTACCTCGCAGTGTATCACCCACCTGCTTATCCTCAAACTGACATCTCTTTATACCTCTTCACATCCACCACTCCTACACAATCACTTGATTTTCCTAAGTTTGAACTCATCAATAAGACATGATAATCTAATTTGTCTCACAATTAAACAACGTAAAAATCTTCCAACACACTCGTAACTCGAGACTATATGTCACATCAAGACAGACATCAAGCACCTAATAGTCCTTTTCACATCCCAAGAAAACTCTTCTCATCACATTCAAACCATCTGAACACATCTTGTAGTCACATCATACTCATCATATAACCATCCAGCCACTCATCGAGTCATAAATTCCACTCATAAGGACACTACCGGACATATAAGTCCAAAAGCATGTGCTTATACAGCCGAAATCCATGTGCTCAAGCTACAGTCAAAACCTGGCCTCAAGTCATCTAGACTGGCCAATCATCAGCACACAAAAATCACATCTCACACCTCATCCGTGGAATCACAAGTCGTCAATACATGGCTAATACCGAGCGCTCACATGCGCATACGAATGCGTGGAAGGAATTCAAAGAGTTACGCTTCAAGTTTAATCAATGTCGCACGATAAGGACAGAAAGATGGGAAGTTTATCCTAAATGCCATGTAGCCTCTTGAAGATAGGTATGGACGTCGTCATACTGATCTGCAAGACTCTACTAGACACTTGCTCATGACTCGTAGCACCGATGAACCTAGAGCTCTGATACGAACTTGTCACGACCAAATATCCAACCAGTCATGATGACTTCTAAACCAATCCGCTAGGTAAGCCAATTAAAAACTATCTAATTGAGATTTATGAAGGGAAAAAATGATAATACAACTGGTTCTATACAAGAATTTCCCAAGGACTGGTAGTACAAATCATGAGCTTCTAAGATTTAGATTTTTATAAGACTGAATTGAAATAATTACAACACCTGTTTGAAATGTGGATGAACATAATTTGAATCTAATACTTCCAAGGATAAGTGATAGTCATAACTGGAATGCAGGTACATTTTCAGATCCAGCTTTCGTCG
Organism: Nicotiana tabacum; assembly: GCF_000715075.1. NCBI lineage: Eukaryota > Viridiplantae > Streptophyta > Magnoliopsida > Solanales > Solanaceae > Nicotiana > Nicotiana tabacum. The sequence goes on from NC_134085.1 coordinate 72,349,493, forward strand.
ACACTGTAACATCAACATCTAACATCTACACGCAAGGTGCAGAAGTGTAGTATGAGTACAACCGACCTCATGTACCTAATAAGTAACAAGCCTATCCTTAGGTTGAAAGTTGTAACGAGCTAGGACAAAGCTCAGAGTCCAACTCTAATAACCACTCACAATTCATAATAATATCATAAAATGGTAGAAGAAAATAACTCAGAGATACGATGCTCAACTCGTTAACTATTATGGAAAATAAGCATGCTTTTCAAGTATAACAATAGATCCCAAATCTTTCACAGAGAATATATTTGAATAAGTTTGGAAACTGTGATTTTCCCAAAAACCTTTCAACAATAAATGAGATGTTTCATTTTCAGATAGCATGAGGAAAGTACATCTCTATGCCTACATGTTAATATGCAGGAGAAATCATGAAAGTCACCAAAATTGGGTAGCATGAGGAAATGTGTCTCTATGCCTGTATCTCAAGTACACATGTCAAATCCAATGCATCTCGGTGATGAATTCATGTACTCACACTCTCAGAGTACTCAATCTCGCTGCCTCGTATTCTTACTCACCATGCTCAATGCTCAGCACACTCAGTCACTCAATATTGTATAGGGACGATCCTGCCCAAGCATAAATAAATTCAGGGCATATCTAGCCCAATGCAAATGAATCCAGGTAGATACAACCCAAAAATCAATAGCAATTGCGCCCACTGTGAACGTGCAGGCTCCAGAGAGGCCGATCTAGCCCAAGTTTTATACTAAGCCAAATCCTGGCATAAATCAATAAAGCTTGTTGCACGTGCGTAGTCCAATCCCATAAATATCATTCACAATAGGCCCTCAGCCTCACTCAATAATTAATCTCTCCTGTCCCTCGGGCTCACAACACTCATGCTAAGCATCCCTAATCAATGATATGAGATGTTACAATATACGATATCAGAGACTGAGATATGGTATATAATGATAAATGTGACTGAGTACATAACTGCAACTGAGCAAATAACTCAAAAGCAAAGAACGATAACTGTGGGTCCTAATAGTACCAGCATATAGCCTAAACATAATTTCTAGCATGAGACACAGCTCAAGTGCTCTAACACATAGAGTGCAGTAAAAACGTTCAGATAAGATGGCTACGCAGCTCCACGGAATCAATCGAGTCACAATTACCACGGTGCACTCCCACACGTCCGTCACCTAGCATGTGCGTCACTTCAACACCAACCACATAGGGGTTTCATACCCTCAGCACCAAGTCTAGAAGTGTTACTTACCTCAAACCAGCCAAATCAAGTATCGAGTAAGCTAAACAATGCTCCAAAAATACCACCCCGCGTGTACCAACCTCCAAACGACACGAAACTAGCCAAAAGCAACTTAAATACATTGAATAATGCCAAAGGAAACAAACCCAATCGACAAAGGTAGAATCTTTAATCAAAAGCCCAATCCAATAAAAAAAAGTCAACCCAGGCCCGCACTTCGAAACCCGGCAAAACTCAAAAAATTCGACAACCCATTCAATTACGACTCAAACCATACTAGTTTCACTCACATCCAACATTGAATAGATGTTCAGAACTCAATGAAACTTTAGACAAAAACAACCTAATTTTCTCTTTAAAATTCATAATTCAGATGCCAAAATCGAAGATAGATTCATGAAATATAACTAACAAGTAGAGAACATTTACTTTAATCCGTGTGGTGAAAGTTGCTTAAAAAATCGCCCAATTCCAAAGTCTATGGTTCAATATGTGATCAAAATGACCAACCCTTGATATATATAAAATATGCATGTCACGACCCGGATTTCCCACCGTCAGGACCGTGATGACGCCTAACATCGCACTCGCTAGGCAAGCCAACGTTAGAGTTATAATCACCTTTTTCCTTTATATTTCATAATTAAGATTAACAAAAATTGATCCAAACAGAAATAAAAGAGAAAGTACATATTTAACTGATTATCTATACGCTATTAACAACTCCAAAACTGATACCACCCAGAAACTGGTGTCACAACTCACGAAAATTCTATGAATAACTATAAGTATGGGTTTGAAAGAAGAAAATACATCTGTCTCGAAAGAAATAAACAGAAATAAGGAAAACATACGAGGGGACGCAGGGCCTGCGGACGCCAACGAGACTACCTTGGGTCTCCTGAGTGAAGTATTAGCAGTCGACCTCTCGATCATCCACTACTAGCTCCGAAGTTTCACAGAAAGTGTAGAGTGCAGTATCAGTACAACTGACCCCATGTACTGGTAAGTGCCGAGCCTAACCTCGACGAAGTAGTGACGATGCTAAGGTGGGGCTTATACAAAATAACCTGCAACAGTAGATGATAAAACAAAAGGGAATACAGAACGTATTGAAACACTAACTTGCAACAAAGTAAGTACGGATCCCAGATATTCTACTAGTACTCAGCAATAACCAATCCTTAAGAGAATTACAATTCTACAGAATAAAATCACAGTAAAGGAAGAATACATAACAACAAAATGATGCGGCGCGTATCTCAATCCCCCCATATAACAAGTAACAATACGAACATTCACCCTTATTACTCCTTGTTGCGGCATGCAACCCGATCCCACCAGTCTACCGCTAGTACTCCTCAATATATCACCCTTATTCCTCATGTTGCGGCGTGCAACCCCATCCACCTGTCCACCCTTATTACTCATTGTTGCGGCGTGCAACCCGATCCCACGAGACAATCACATTTCACCCTTATTCCTCATGTTGCGGCGTGCAACCCGATCCCACCATATCAGTATCAACCACAAAATAAGAACAAGTATTTCAAAAATTAACTCAAAACCCTCCACAACGTTTATACCTCAAACCCAAACAACAGGAACTCTATACAATTATGAAACTTCATCAGTTAATACTACACAGTGAGACCAACCAAAGTGTACCATGGAGCATCAACAAACAAATTTAAACCAACAATGTAATATAATGAAACAAAGAAACAAATGATACCTTTATTAGAGAAAACAACAGTTAACAAGAAGCAATTAGACATGGAAACATCAATAAGCACGTAGCAGTTAAGACAGGAAAATAATATATTAAGAACGGGGAAAGGAACAGGCTAAACCGATAATTTGGCGGCACATAGGTACTCGTCACCACACCTATACACAACACACATGGAATTTCACATAGCAATTAAGTCGGGATCCCTAATCCCTCAGGTTAAAGTTAGACCAAACACTTACATCAATCCAACGGGCAATTCAAAGCTCAATTACCACTTTACCTCTCGATTCCACCTCCAGTCCACTCGTATCAAGTCATAATTAACTTAATAATATCAATTATTACTAAATAAATCAATGAGAAACTTAATTAAAGCCTTTCATAGTAAATATTTAAAATTATTTATCTACTTAAATAATGTTAACTATTAAATAAATTTTCTTATATTTTTATTCGTAATTTAACACGCAAAAGCACTTTTCGAAAATTTTGATCAAACACAAATTACTGCTGATAAGTGATTTTTAAATTGATTAGCCAAACTTAAACTGTTTCTTTCAAAAAAGTATTTCTTTTAAAAAGCACTTTAAAAGATAAGTAGATTATCAAAGCTTTTCCAAATAAGTATTTACTATTAAGAGAGAGCGAGGGAGGGAGCGAGGGAGGGAGTTTTTCCAAAAGACTTCTACTTAGAATATAAAACTCTAAGAGCGGAGGGAGCATTTACTTGATCCAATAGTGAGTTGGCGTATATACACTATATATTATGTATATACACATGCGCGCACACTGTATACTATGTATGCACACCTCATACATATTATATACAATAAATAATATACAGTCTCTATATACCTCATATTCACTACCTCGCGACCGGACCCCATCATGGTAATTCCACCTTAAACCATCTTGGGACAATGAAAAATCTCCTTCAAGAGTCGCCAAATAACACCACACAAACCACCATGTCACTTGTAGTTCATGGCTTAAGCATACTGTGATCACCTTCACTATAACGCCTTTAACGACATCTAAATAAGACCATATAAATCTCAACTTCTCTTTTTCCTTTTATGGAATCCCTACTTCTCTTTTTCTTTTTATGGAATCCCTACTTCTCTTTGTTAAAGTAGATTTTTTAGCTTTGGCTAAGAAAAAATCTCATATCAAATTCGAACATGAGAAGATGCGAGGAAACACAATCCAAATAAACAGATAAGTAACAAAGGCATATTAAGATTAAGCCAAGTGATATCACTTGATCGAAATTTTTTACTAACTTACATTGATTTGATATGTAAAAAAAGAATCTTTAATATATATATTTTGAAATGAACCACTTCGCCTCCTGGTCACGCACTAGTGAATGATCATGGGATCATGCCTCAATTGTTGCATACTATGTAGATTTTTAAAAAATTAGCTTTATTTTTCAGTAAAAGACGAGCATCACCATAGCATTCTTCAAGATTCAATACCGAAATGACATCACCCTTTTTCTAGGTTAGAATCCACTAAAACGATAGTACAAAGATACTTTTGTATTGGAAAAAATTGTATTTTTATATAAAGGTAACGTGTCGAGACACGTAGACTGATCAAATGGTCAAAGAATTAAAAATAGCCAAGAGGCACGAGTTGCAACAAATACGAACAAATGACAGAAGAAGAGGCATGAGCAGTTATTCAAATAACTCAGCGCACGTACCTATCTAAGTCATTTATGTCCGAGAATCAAAAGGAACGAATCTGACAATAGAAAAGAGTGCAAATACGACATTTAATAGGCATTAAATGTGGAATACGGTAGAGAATTTGTATTAAATGTAATGATTATGTAACGTAGCTTTCAATGTCTTTAATTACTCATAATAACCTCATTATGATTTGGGCAAAATGTATATCTCCAAGATATCTATAAAAGGGAGATATCTGATCAATTGTAAGGACACGAAACACTATTGAAATAAACTTTGGTTTACTTATTTTTCTCTTGATTACTCTCTTGCTACCTAAATTACTTCCTTTTATACATTCTTTTGATTATTAGTAACCCGTGTTCTTCTAAATTATAGCTTTGACTAAAATTTCCTTTTTTGGTTAAACAAATTAGTTCCGTTACCGGGAAGCTGATAATCTATTTTCTTTTCACTTAACTTTCCTTGTTGCATCAATTATGTCGAACAACAATGACAACACTCAAGGAAACCAAGAGAACCAACAAAATCAGGGAGATCCATAGAATATTAACACTCAAGTTCCTACTCCACGAGACTCTCCACGACAATCTCGTGAGGGTACTCCTGATGCGTCTCAAATAAATGAGCATGTTCAATTTGAAAATGATGAAGTTGTTGATGAAGCTTTGCAGAAATTAATTGCTGCTCAGGTCAACAAAGCTGTTGAGGCACTTGTTAACATTACCTGTTGCAACAACCACACCTACTCCAAATAATAACACTTTGGAAAACCCTCGTTCCGGGCTAGTTAACTCAAGCAGCGATGAACTCCCAGTGAATCACAGGAGAGAGAACCAGGTAATATAATTAATTTTGATTTACAAAATTTAGTACTAACCTTGCAGAAACAGCTCAAGGAGCAAAGTAAGTGCATAGAGCAGATACCCGGGGTGCCGCCCATAATCAAAAGGGTTGATATGGATGGATATTCGCAACAACCCTGGAAGCCAAGTGCTGCTCCACTCCCAATTCCAAAAAAGTTCAAAATTCCTGATATTCCAAAATATGATGGAACAATAGACCTACGAGATCACGTGACTGCATTCACAATGGGCGTAAAAGGCAACGATTTGACTAAGCAGGAGATTAAATCATTATTAGTCAAAAAATTTGGTGAAACGCTCACCAAAGGAGCGCTAACATGGTATTCTCTTTTACCCAAAAATTCTATAAATTCTTTTGCTGAGCTTGATGATTCTTCAGCAAAGCACATTCAGGAGCTCAAAAAGTAGAGAAAAGAATGGAGGATATTTTCAAAATCAAGCAAGGGGACGCAGAAATGCTTAGAGAATTCATGGGCAGATTTCAACGTGAAAGAATGACATTGCCACGTGTATCTGACAACTGGGCAGCTATAGCTTTCACAAGTAATTTAAATGAAAGAAGCTCGGAAGCTACGAGGAAACTCAATGAAAGCCTTCGAAAATTCCCAGCTACAACGTGGAATGATGTTTATAACAGGTATACCACGAAGCTGAGAATTGAGGAAGATACTGTTCCACGATTTCAAAAAGAAGAAAAGGTAAATTCGAGACGTGCGAAGACTGAGAAAAGATCCGGTAAAAACAGGTACGAGCCTTACATGGGACCTGCGGGAAAGGACTCACGGTCAAAGCAGGATAATCAAAGGTACGATCACAGATCAAGAAGCAGAGAATCAGGTTCTTCATCAAGATTCAGGAACGAGCGAAACAACTATGAGTCAGGAGATGATGATAGAAATTAAAAAGCGATATTTGGTGGTTACAACTTCAACGTCAGCACCTCCGAGCTCGTTGCTGTTTTGAGAATCATGGGAGATAAGGTTCGATGGCCAAAGGAAATGAGATTGAATCCAAACAGGTGCAACCCTGACAATTGGTGCGAGTTTTATAATGACCACAAACATAAAACAGGAAATTGTAGATTTTTACAAAGTGAAGTTGATCATTTATTAAAACAAGGATATCTTACTAAGTTGTTCAGTGAGAAAGGCAAGCAAGCTTACATGAAGAATAGGTAAGAGCCTCCAAAACCACCTTCTCCCAAAAGAACTGTCAACGTTATAAGTGGGAGTGAAGACGTCAATGGTATATCATATACTGCAGCTAACAAAATTTCCAAAGTAACAATCACCCAAGGGAAATGGGTTCGGCGTGTTTTAGAGGAAGACAACATTATATTCAATGACGCATATGCAGATGGCGTATTAACCCCTCATAACGACGCATTGGTAATATCTTTAATTGTACATGATACTAATATGAAACGAGTTTTTATCGATCCAGGTAGTTCCGTGAATATTATTTTGCTAAGAGTATTATGTGAGATGCAAGCTGAAGATAAAATGATACCAAAGGCGCATACTCTATCTGGATTTGATAATTCTAGTGTCCTCACGAAAGGAGAGGTAACACTTACCACATTCATTGAAGGAGTCATCAAAGATACAAAGTTCCAGGTGGTAGATATGGAGATGGCTTACAACACGATTCTTGGGAGACCATGGATCCACAAAATGAATGTTGTTCCTTCCACCTTGCATCAAGTTATTAAATTTCCATCGCCATGGGGAATCTGTCAAATTCGTGGAGATCAACATACAGCCAGGGCTATCAACTCTGTTGTAGATACAAGCACGAGAAATGAAGGTAAATAGCTATCACAGAAGGCAGTTGAGGACACCACAACACAAACCTCAACTGAACAAGGGCAAGCAGATGTAGATTCAAGGCCTGATACCATTCAAGAACAATAAGAGAATGAAAATATCAAAACAACAATACAGGAATTAGAGCCTGTCGTGTTATTTTCTCAATGGCCTGATAAAAAAGTCTATGTTGGAGCCAATCTTAGCCAAGGTATGAGAGGTATGTTAATTGAACTTTTAAAAACTAACGTGGACTGCTTTGCTTGGTCCCACTCTGACATGACAGGAATACCACCGGAGGTGATGACTCATAAACTAAATGAAAATCCATTATACCCTCCTGTCAAGCAAAAGAAAAGAAAGCAAGGAACTTTCCAGAATTAGGTGGTTCAAGAAGAAGTCCAAAAATTGCTAAAAATTGGTTCCATTCGTGAGGTAAAGTATCCTAACTGGTTAGCTAACACTGTTGTAGTTCCAAAAAAGAACGGTAAGTGGCGGGTTTGTGTAGATTACACAGATCTTAGTAAAGCCTTCCCTAAAGATTCTTTTCCACTACCACACATAGATCAATTGATTGATGCAACTGTAAGTCACGAACTATTAAGTTTTTTAGATGCATATTCAGGTTATAATCAGATTAAAATGGATCCGGGAGATGAAGAAAAAACTTCATTCATAACAGATAGGGGTACTTACTATTAAAAAGTAATGCCCTTTGGTCTAAAGAATGCAGGCGCAACGTATCAGAGGTTAGTTACCAAAATGTTTCAAGAGAATTTAGGAAAGACTATGGAGGTATATATATAGATGATATGCTTGTTAAAACTCAGTATTCAAAAGATCACATATCATACTTATCTGACACATTTTCAATTTTGCGCAAATTTAATATGAAGTTAGATCCCGAAAAATGTGCATTTGGCATTGCATCAGGTAAGTTTTTGGGTTTTCTTGTTTCTAACCGTGATATTGAAGTGAATCTTGCACAGATTAAGGCCATTGAAGAAATCCCTGATATACTTTCAAACAAGAAAGAAGTTCAAAGATTAGCAGGGAGAATTGCAGCCTTGGGAAGATTCATTTCTAAATCATCATAAAAGTGTTTTAAATTCTTCTCAGCCCTTAAGAAGCAGGATCATTTTGAATGGAATGAGAAATGTCAACAGGAACTCAGGAATTTGAAAACGTACTTATCAAATCCACCTTTGCTGGTAAAACCAAAGGCTGGGGAAAGACTACTCATTTACCTTGCTGTTTCGGAAGTTGCGGTAAGCTCTGTTTTGGTCCGAGAAGAATAAGGTAAACAATCCCCTATCTATTATGTTAGTAAATCTTTGTTAGATGCGGAGATGCGGTATCCTCAGTTAGAAAAACTTCCACTTGAATTCATCATGACATCTAGAAAGTTAAGACCTTACTTTCAGTATCATCCTATCGCTGTAGTAACTGCCTACCCTTTACGTAATATATTACAAAAGCATGAGTTATCACGTAGGTTAGCTAAGTGGGAAATAGAGTTAAGTGACTACGAAATCATATACCAACCTAGAACTGCTATAAAATCACAAGTGTTAGCTGATTTCATGGTTGATTTTAGCCAGAGGATGCAACTAGAAGCAGAAAAAGAATTACAGGTATTCAATGGAGCTAACCCGGGAACTTGGACTTTATTCACTGATGGCTCATCTAATGTAAAAGGTGCATGTTTAGGGATTGTCTTGGTACCACCTACGGGTGAAACCATTCGACAAGCTATTAAATGTCACTCCATAACTAACAATGAAGCAGAGTATGAGGCTGTGACTACATGTCTAGAATTGGCACAAGAGCTTGTCATAAATCAGATTATAATCAATAATGATTAGCAACTCGTGGTTGATCAAATGCTGGGGACTTATACAGCTAGGGAAGCAAGGATGCAACAATACTTAGAAAAGGTACGGGAATTGATAAAGCAATTTCAAACCTGGAAAGTTTTATAAATACCAAGGGATGAAAATGTTGAAGCAGACGCCCTAGCTAATCTCGCATCTGCAGCTGATGTGGCAAGCGATGCAAATGCCTCAGTTATACATTTATTTCATTCAGTTCTCGATCCTGATAAGAATGAGGTAAATTTTAATAATTTAACTTGGGATTGGAGGAATGATATTGTTGCTTTTTTGCAGTATGGTACCGTCCCTGATGATAAGAAAAAAGCTCATGCACTTCGAAAGAAGGCTGTTCGGTACTGCTTAAAGTAAGGCAATTTATATCATAAAATGTTTGATGGTCCCTTAGCAAGATGCCTCGTACCTTCGCAAATGGAGTATGTAATGAAAGAAATACACGAGAGACATTGCGGGAATCATGCAGGAGGAAGGTCATTGGTAAGAACCTTAATTAGGGCAGGTTATTACTGGCCTAAAATGGAAGAAGAAGTAGAAAGTTTCGTGGCCAAATGTGATAAATGTCAAAGGTACAACAACAATATTCATAGACCTGCGGAGTTATTACATCCGGTCATTGCGCCATGGCCATTTATGAAATGGGGAATGGATATTGTGGGTCCATTACCACAAGCAAAAGGACAGGTAAAGTTTCTGCTCATACTCACTGATTATTTTACTAAATGGGTGGAGGTAGGAGCATTTAAACAGGTGCGGGAAAAGGAAGTCAAAGATTTCATTTGGCGGATTATCATATGCCGATTCAGTGTACCAAATGAGATCTTGTGTGACAATGGACCTCAATTTATTGGAGCTCAAATCATGGAATTCTTTCAAAGTTGGCAAATTAAAAGGATTACGTCTACACCTTATCATCCGGTGGATAATGGGCAAGAGGTTATTATCAATAAATTAAAGAAACGATTAGAGGAATCAAAAGGTAACTGACCTGAAGTGTTACCTGGAGTTTTATGGGCATATCACACAACTGCAAAAACAAGTACAGGAGAAACACCGTTTTCATTGGTTTATGGAGCTGAGGCTTTAATTCCAGTTGAGATAGGTGAACCAAGTACACGGTTCACACATGCGACACAAGAATCAAATGACGAGGAGATGTGGGTCAATCTAGATTTACTCGAGGGGAGGAGAGAAGCTGCATTAATAAGAATGGCAACACAAAAGCAAGCCATAGAATGATATTACAACCGAAAAGCACGCCTCAGATTCTTCAAAGTGGAGGACTTCGTGCTTAAAAGGTTTTTCAATCTACAAAGGCAGCTAACGCGGGTAAATTAAGTCCAATATGGGAAGGACCCTATAGAGTTCGTGATATTGCAGGAAATAGAGCATACGAACTAGAGACAATGGATGGCAAGATACTACCTTCACATTGGAATGCTGTTCATTTGAAGAGATACTATTTCTAAGGAATACCCACGGTCAGGTATCACTATTTTAAATTTAATTTTTGAATTGTTAAAATTTTACTAACGATTTTAGATGATAGGCAAAAAGCTAACCCGTACTAAATGATGAGTCACGACCTATAAGGCACACGAAATAACCTAAAATTCCTAGCCTAGGGTTACAATTATTCTGATAGAAATTCAAACGGGTTAAGCAGTCTTCATCTATAATTGCACCTCCGAGTCCCGTATGTTTTTCCTTTTTAGGAAAAGGACCAAATGAGAGAAACTATCAAGTGCTCGAGGCTTCATACTTCAATACTCAAACACTTGGGGGACTACATAATATACACATACATGTGTATAAAGAAGGCAAAGAAGATTGAGGAAAAATCAAGCCTAAAAGAGTCAAGTGCAGAGTAAAAGTCACAAAGTCACGAGATGGAGCCACGAGCTAAGGCCAAAGAAAAACCTCACTATAGTTAGGGTAAAGGCTATGTACTAAAATGGGTTATAAGGAAAAACCCCGTGTCTATTATTCTTCTTTTGTAAAAATCTGTTACAAGAAAAACCGTTACGAGAAAGTTATAGATGTAATTCAAATACATGTAAAGTATTATTCAAAACTTGTCAAAGTTATTTCAAAGAAACATGTGTGTTCCTATTTCTTTTATCTTATGGTAACACCATTATGAAGTTGAGACGTCTTCTTCATTAAGTGTTAAAATATAAAAGGACCCTCTTTTATAAAACTCATGTTTAAATTAGTTAGTCATGAGATTAACAGAAGCATTTTTGAAGAACAAAAATGCAAATTATTCTATAAGTCCTTAAAATAAAGGCAAGAATAAAGCAGACAGAAGTTTAAGATAATAACATGAAAAACTTCTTAATACTTAAAAATTGAAGACTAAGTACGCACTTAGTCATAAAACTATGAAATTGTTTATACAAATTGTCCCATAAAATACTTGGGGACTTGCGTTTCAAAAACCAACCCTCAAATGAAGCTAAGGGTTTGATTACAATTTTCCAAAATAAAAACAAAAACAAAATCATTCAAATGATTAAAACTGGTCACTGAGAAGTTTGTGGAACTGAAGCAGGAGCATCAATAGCAGCGGGCTCAATTTGGGAAGGTGTATCAACAGATGCAGTTTCACTTGGCTTGCAGCAACAGGCTCGATTGGGCTTGAAAGAGTTGGGATACCCGTATCAGCTTCAACATTCACGGGAGCTTCAACCACGGGAGAAGGGAAGTCCTAAGTTTGCAGAGCTTTTTCAATGGTTTCATTGATCTTGGCTAACTCCGACTCCAGGTTGAAGTTTTCTTGGCCAGTTTCAATTAGGGTATCACGACGTGAATTCAAAAATGCCCAACTTACCTCAACAACAGATTTTTCTTCAAGGATCTCATAATCCTTTTCCCAATCAGCAATCTCATTCTTTAGCTCTTCATTTTCAGCCAAGGCAGAGTTATAAGACTCTTGAAGAGAGGCATGGGAGCTCTCTAAAGCACGCACCTTATCAGCAGAGACTCGAAGGTCTTCTTGTGCTTGAGTTAAGCTTTGCACGAGCTCCCCAACGTAAACTTCTTTTTGATTCAAAAGAGCCTTCAACTCTCTGTTCTCTTCACTGGCCTTAGATAGTTTCTCTGAGAAGGAGGACTCGAGACGTTCTTTTTCTTTTTTTTCTTGGCTTGAGGAAGCTTTTACAACCTCTATCTCTGAAGTTAAAGCCCGCACCTGCTGGTCTAAGGTACTCTTACTCTCTTGTAAATCTTCCATATCAATTTGTGCACTCTCAAATTGTTCCTTCCAATTGATCGCCTCCAACTGAGAATCACGTGCTACCTTCTCCAAGAGGGGGATTCTATTCATCATTTCTGTGCCGATAAGATTGGTCTATAAAAAAGGAAGGGAAATAAGAATCCCAAAGATAAAACAATTTTACAAAGTAAAGAAGGGAGAGAAGGAAAATACCTTCAAAGTGGCATGCACGATATCATTCATTAGAGTCAGGGAACTATGGCTCTCCAATTTTGCTTTTTCAATTGGGCCAATTAAAGGCTCCAGCCATACATCTGCCTGACCTGACTTCCTCAAAAGGCTGCTATCAACAGGAACTTCAATAGTTACCCTCCTCATAGCGGCACTTCTACTTGAAGATCCCACTTCTGTATGATGAACGATAGGAGGGGGAATTGTCAAAGGAGCAGTAGAAGAAATGAAAACAATAGAAGAAGGAACAGAAACAGCTAGGGCTGGTAAGGAAGGAATCACGGGCACGGGAGTTGAAAAAGAAGATAAGGGTATTTCATCAAAGACAGGCCCTAAACTTCCACTACCAAAACCACTAATGAAAAGTTGATCAATAGACTCACGGGTATTATGAGGAGTGACGTCATCATCAGGAATTATTATTGGGGTTTCAACAGGTTCGGTAAGAGAAACAGAAAGACGAGGGGAAACTTCAGCTTCGTCATCAGAGACGATGCGTCTCCTAGCTCGTGGCCTCGTCACTAGGGATCCCCCATCTTCCTCTTCTTTAGAGTCTTCCTCTTCAACAACTTTCCTTTTCGAAGAAGAAGAACCCAAGGCTATATCTCGGGCTCTTTCTAAATAGATATGGGTCCCCGAAGGAGTACGGGTTCACGGAGAGACACGAGAGGCCGCAACTACTTTAGCAGTAACTCCTCGAATAGCAAATCCTGATAAAAAGAAGGATGTGAGTTAGAGCAATAAAGAAATATATATGCGTGAAAGATGAAATAAAATCTCTTACCATATATATATATGCGTGAAAGATAAAATAAAAACTCTTACCATGAGTCTTTACTTTCCAACCGTAATGGTTAGAAAGTGTTCTCCAAGACCTACCATCTATTGGTGCGGTCTTCAGCAATTTATCTACCCAACCACGAAAATTGGGAATATCCTCCACAACTCCCATGGTTGCTAAAAAAAGGCAAAATTAGAGAAGTTGATAAACATGAAGAAAAAAGGCACGAGAAGGATAAAAGACCTACGTGCAAAATTCCACATTTTAGGGAAGAGAACATTATCCTAACTCACTAAGCCAATAGTGGGGGCAACAACAAATCGGGAATACCAGGCACGGTCCTTGTTATCTTCAGGGCTCACAAAAACCCTCTTACTCCTGGCCACTAGGGTAAAAACGCCATTACACAAAAGCCTAGGGGAGTAAAGATGAATCAGGTGAGGGAAAGTAAAGGAAACGTCAGCCATATTGGTTAAATGCCGCAAACAGGCAACAACCCTCCATATGATTGGACCAATTTGACCTAAATAGACATTAAAGAAACAACAAAATTCAAGAATGACTGGGTCAATAGCTGGTTTGAACCCTAAAGTAAAAGGGTATGTTTAAACAAAAGAGAACCCAGTCAAGTAAGAAGTAATTCTCTGATTTGGATTAGGGATAATAATGGGAAAATCATAACTCCAATGACAGTCTTTGCGAACTACAGGAGTCAAAACTTCTGTAATTTGAGTGGGGTAAGCATCAACACGATCTAAAGCGGAAACCTGGTTTCTAAGAGATTCCCTATCATGGTAAAAACATAGTTCTGTAGGGACTATCTTCTCTACTAAGGATCACGCAATGGTTCAGAAGGTGCTTTACCCCTAGAAGAAGATTTGTGAGAAAGGGAACCTCTGGTTCTAGAAGAAGGACCAGAACTAGGAGAAGGTATAGACGAACCACCACCAGGAGTAGACCCTAAGCTACGAAGCCTACCTCCCCATCTATGCCTAATGGGGGCATTGGGGAAGGTATCAACAGTGGGAACTCTCCTAGGGTTAGGGTTTGGTGAAGATATGGCGAAGAAGAATAATGTGAGGAAGAAGTGAACTGAGATTTGAGGAATTAAGTGTTCAATAAGGTTTGTGTGATAAAAGACAAGAAAAGAAGTTATATTTATATTAATAAGCAACCGCCAAAGGTAAAAGTGCAGTAATGGAAGGACCATAATAATGATAACTGGCACTTCGTGAATAGTGGAGCCATAAAAAAGCCTTAAAAAGGGCTGCAAAACTACAAGACCAATGGAAAAATGACACGTGTACGGAGCATTAAATGGAAGCGACAATTGAAGCGTCAATTTTGTCATAGCAGTAATGGTGACAAAAATTCTCTTTTAATGAAATCCACTTTCCAAATATTCAATTGATGAATAAATGGAAAGTGGGGGGACTATCTATATTGGGAAAAATTATATTTAAATATAAAGGTGACGTGTCGAGACACGTAGACTGGTCAAATGGTCAAAGAATTACAACTAGCCAAGAGGCACGAGTTGCAACAGATACGAACAAATGGCAGAAGAAGAGGCACGGGCAGTTATTCAAATAACTCAGCGCCCGTACCTATCTAAGTCATTTATGTCCGAGAATCAAAAAGAACGAATCTGACAATAGAAAAGAGTGTAGATACAACATTTAATAGGCATTAAATGTGGAATACGTTAGAGAATTTGTATTGAATGTAATGATTATGTAACTTAGCATTCAATGTCTTTAATTACTCATAATAGCCTCATTATGATTCGGGCAAAACATATATCTCCAAGATATCTATAAAAGGGGGATATCTGATCAATTGTAAGGACACAAAACACTATTGGAATAAACTTTGATTTACTTATTTTCTCTTGATTACTCTCTTGCTTCCTAAATTACTTCCTTTTATACATTCTTTTCATTATTAGTAACCCGTGTTCTTTTAAATTCTAGCTTTGACTAAAATTTCATTTTTTGGTTAAACAACTTTCATGTAATCAATTGGGATCGAATTATTTCACCATATAAACTAATTGAAATCATAATTTACAACCAACATATCGTATTCGGATCTCGATATGTCGGTGATTTTTAACTGCAAGCTTTTTTCCCATCCTTCTCTGTGAGTTATAATATTGGAGTGTGTTGACTTAATTTTGTTTCTCTTCTCAATAATTTTCATCTCATTCATCATCTATGACAATTGTTGCGGGTCATCGACTCTAATAAGCTGTCTTGCTATTTTCTTTTCATTTTTGTTTCTCGTTGAAATTTCTTAAAGTCATCCCTTCTTTTACTTTATAAGTTTAATTTAATAAAATAATTTTTTAAAGTATGATGTCATTATGGAATTCACTTCTTTAAATATTGGCATGAGTTACGAAAAAATCTGCTTATGCTACTGACCAGAAAAATACATCATCTATTGATTCTAGTAAGATGAGTACTAAATTGACTAGAGAGAACAAATTTTCATAATGAACTTTTTGTCCCCATGTGACAATCTAATAATATATTCATATTAAAATCATAGGATGAAATAAAACTAACAACTCATCCACCATTTAAATAGAAATTTACTAACACTTTGAAAATTAATTTTTTAAAAAAAGTATACAACCGCACCAATATGTCAATCATTATTATTCTACCAGTATCCCTACACCATTATCGAAAAAAAAATACTCTATCAGGAACCAATTTTCTCTGCAATAAGCAACACAAATCTTCTTTATCTCCTATAGAGAGAACAATGGTGGTGGGCATTGAAAAAAGCATAAAGGAGAAAAGAGGAGACATGCAAAGGAAGAAAGGAAAAGTGAGAGGAAGAAATGGGGAAATATAGGAGTTTTATTATAAATGATAATGAAATTGTTTTGCTGGTAGATTGTATGATCAACTGGGGGAGGGACCCGGTAGTGAGATACATTACGATTGGGTTGAATTAAAAGGAATAATTACTGCATTCAAATAAATTTTTAAAACTTCTAATGTAGGCAAATAATCAAAAAATTATGTTATAAATCCTGCAAATGAATTCATTCACTTGCAACAATCGATATCATTCGAAATAGGTTCTGGATTGATTTTGTAAAGCATAACATATTTTTTATGATTTTGTAACAATGAAATATTGCTATAAATATGTTCATTGGTAAACCTATTCAAATGTAACGACCTTACCAGTCATTTCATGTATTTGAACATTGTTCCCAAATTTTATGCTTCTCAAATATGTATACATTAACTCGCGGCGATGGTAGGTTTGATTTCGGGAAGTTTTGGATTGAATCAGAACACTTAGTTCCAAGGTTGGATTTTTAAGTTATATGAGTTGACCGGAGTTTAGCTTTTGTGCAAACGATCACAGAATGGTATTTTGATTGTTCCAATTGGTTTGGGCTTAGACGTATGTCCGGAGTTGTATTTAGAGCTCCCCGGGTTGATTTGGTTTTATTTGACGAAAGTTAGTGCAATGACCCGATCGGTCGTTTTGAGTATTTTAGCCCCATTCTCATAGTTGGTTCTTTACATGTGTGTATTTGTGATTTTTGGATTTTTCGGGGTAGTTGGTTCGGTTCGGGAAAGTTTTTGATGTATTTGGGGCACTTAGTACCTTGATTGGACGCTTAAGTTGTAAGAGTTGACATGTATTTAATTTTTGTATAGACGACTGCGAAATGGTATTTTGATGGTTCCAATAGTTTCGTATGGTAATTTTGGACTTAGGCGTATGTTCGGATTTGGATTCGGAGGTTCCTAGGTTATTTTGGCTTGAATTGGCGAAAATTGTAAAGTTAAAGGTTTGGAAGGTTGATAAGTTTGATCTAGAGTTGATCTTGTTGATATTGGGCTCAGATTGCGGTTCCGGAAGTTGATATAGGTCCGTTATGTCATTTTGGACTTGCATTACAAATTTTAGGCCATTTCGAGTTGATTTGATATGGTTTGGCATGAGTTTTGGAAGTTGAAAGTTCATTAGTTCATTAGGCTTGAGTTGGGATGCAATTCGTAGTTTTAATATTTTTTAGTGTGATTTGAGGCATCAATAGAAGGTCCATGTTGTGTTTTGGGGTTGGTTGGTATGATTGGATGGGATCCAGAGGGCCTCGGATGCATTTTAGACCATTTTCTCTTGTTTTTGATTGTTATTTGGCTGGTGTCTAGTTTCTTTCTTGACGATCACGACAAGGTTTTCGCATTCGCGAAGAGATTTTTGGTGTTAGGCATATTTTTTTCTTCACGTTCACGGAGCTTGTGAGGCAGTTGCCTTCGCGTTCGTGTAGGTTAGGTCGTGCTCGCGAAGAAGGGAAGGCCGACTAGGTGTGGCATGATGTTGTTCTTTGCGTAATCCCCAGCAGGTTGAGCATCACAATTACGATGGTGGTCCCACGTTCGCGTAGGGGGGTCAGCATCTGGGCGGAGATTTTTCCCTTCACGATCGCGACGTAGGTCCCGCGTTTGCGATATGTACACCTAGCAGATCACTTAAGTACTCTATTTCGAGGGGTTCGATTATTTTATCATATTTTGAGCTAGAGAGCTCGGATTTGGATAATTTTAGAGGATGTTTTTGCGATTTGGATTGGGGAAAGTATTTTGACTCGGATTTGTTCTTTATTCATGATTCCAACCTCGATTTTATTGTTTGATAGATGAATCTAATTGAAGAAATTATGGATTTTAGTAAAAAAAAATTCTAAATAAAATTGATGATTTGAAGGTGGATTTGAGGTTATGAAACATATATATTTTGGATTTGTATTCGAATAGGTGTTCGAAATTTGTAATTTTTGACGGGTTTGGGAAGACGAGCCCGGGTTGGTTTTTTGAGTTAACTTTTTATTTTTTGTTCAAGATCGAAACTTTATTGTTTAGGGTTGTTTTCTATAGCTTCTGTTGATATTATTAAGTTATTTTGGCTAGATTTGAGTCGTTCTGATGTTGATTCACACAGGAAAATATTTTTAGAGCACTTTTTGGTTTATTTGAGGTAAGTATCGTACAACCTTTTGTGGAGAAATACCCCTTAGGTTCTAGCCCTATTTTTGTTGATTTCTATGATGTGAAAAGTGATGCGTACATGAGGTGATGAGCGTGTATATGAATACTATGTGTGATTTTGACCAGAATAGATCGTAGGCTATTAATATGTCTTAAATTAATAATGAACTTTGTATGAAACATGTTGAGATACTTTATGAAAACTTGATCATGATCACCACATTTACTTAGCCTTAGTCATGCTTTATTTGTTGAATACTCCTATGCTTTTATGATTATTGTAATGTCCTTGTGCACTATTGTTGAAAGTTCTAAGCTTATATCTTGATGAAACTTTGGTATCATTGTTTTTGATATTGTGGGACATGGTATCATTGTTTTGTGGCATTGTAGCACTTATGAACATGTTGAGCAAATTAATTGGGGTGTCACCACGAGGTCTTTGTCATGAGATTATGTCTATTGTTGTGTGGGTGGGGAAAAATAAGGGTGGCGTTATCTCGGGTTGCCCACGTGGCGAGATAAGGGTGGCTATACGCGCATGTAGCGAAATAAGGGAGGCATATCATTGTTATATGCACATGATGCATGATAAGGGTATCATTGTTGATGATGTTATGTGGTATTTTGGGGTGTCTTTCTTACTGTTGTGTTCATGTTGAGACGGGGTTTATAGTTTTATTACATAATTGTTTTTGCAAGTTTCCATTTTGCATTTATATGAGTTAATGGTTGTATTTGACGTGTTATCACATGCCTCACCTCTATTTGATATTTTAGGGTCAAAGATGAGTTTTGCTACACTGAGTTGTTATTATACGTTGATCTGGTCCAAGCCTGCAGTATTATTGAGTAGCGAGGATGGTCGATGCAGTTTTATCCAACTAGGTCGGGATTGAATCCACATGGAGTTAATTTATTTGGAGTTAGGTTTATATCCAAGTCTAGATGTGGATTTTTCTCTTAATTACACTTCTACAAATGGTTGGTTTGTTTTCTACTTCTACTTCTATTCTATAGCATGCAATATTTGAAACTAAGTATAATGTTTTGTTGTTGATTCTAAAGGGTTTAAATGGACTAGGGTAGTGACTTTCACCTAGGTGGATATCTAACGGGTAGCAAGAATCTAGGGCAATCACGTGATTAATTGGGGTCGTAATATAGCTCACACACGGACACTCAATACCTCTCGGTAGTTTGAGTGATTTTGCCCAATTTGGCTTTCTGAAGTCCAAATGAGTATTCATGTAATTCATGTAATTTTAGCTCAAGTCGGGTATTACTATCTCTAGTTTTAACCCTTTAATTGGGGCTATCAATTTTTTGAGTTCACCCCAATTCCTTGTTAGCCTAGTTTTCCTAGACTTAGTCCCTCTTTCTCAAGAAGAGACTAGGTCATAAAGGCATAAATCAGTATTTGCAACCACTAATTCAATAGTTCTAGCAAGAAGTAGGCTAAATATCACTATACCATACACATTCAAGCCCTAAAATTCAAGACCTATCAAATACCCACACTAGGGTTGGGTCACAACCCTAGCTATGGGTTTAGCTACTCATGGAAATAATAGAAATCAAAGATGAAATAAAGATAAAATCTATAATACTAGATTAAAAGATGAAAATATAATGTTAAAAGATGTAACTAATACAAAATTTCCCTAAACAGAATATCCAACTGTCTCACGTGCTCATCTAAAACAAAAAACTTAACCTAAAAATGTCAACGAGATCTATTTATACTAAGCTGAAATTTTTGGACAAAAATAACCCTGCGGAGGTTTCGCGACCGCGTAATTCTTACAACGGCCGCACTCTTGCTTCCATGGACGCATAATATTGACCACGGTCCGCGTTTTTAACTTTTGGATCTGGGCTGAGGTTTGTTTCTCGGGGCGCATAATTTCCATAACAGATTGCACTCTTTTTTTTTTCTGGAAATGTGAACTCTCTGAATCTCAGCCAACACGGTCCGCCTAATTCCAATCGCGGCCGCGATGAGACTTTCGCGGCCGCACATTTCTAGCGCGAACCTCGCTTAACTATTGTCCTTAAAATGCACTCTCTGATTCTTCACTTCGCGGACCGCATATTTGTGATTTCGATCGCGTTGTGGCTTCCGTGGCCGCACAATATTTGTGCGGTCCGCATATCAGGTCTCCTAGCCCAGTATTTGTTTTTATTCCAGATTTGATGCCTTTATGAGTTGATTATACCTCCTTTGGCTCATTTTGATCAATTCCTACAAGGAAGCATATTACATTAGTTTTCGGAAATACCTTCACGTATTTTAAGCCCAGAATGCAAGTAAAAGAGAGCAAATAATCGGTTAAAATCTCCACTTATCAACTCCCCCAAACTTAAGCATTTGTTTGTCCTCAAGCAAATAATGTAATTCCCTCCTCCACTAAAATAAAACTGAAGGATATTTCAGATGACCTAATGTGAATCAATCATGCATCAATTGGGATTAACAATTACCCTCAACACAAATGAATTATCAACAACACAAAACCTATTGAGTACCATAGTTCTAACGCGAACAAGTGCATCAAGAGTTGACTTAACTCACAAAGGAAGCTTGTTCTACTACGTAGGATTGTGAAGAAGTATGCTTCATCTCTCTTAAGGGAATGTCACAAGTCAGGCTCTATGTACCATAAGCTTGCCCCTTATGTAAATCACTACTAATGTAAGCTCACTCAACTTTAAATCATATAGGGCTTTTGCAAGAATGTAATGAAGACTTTTGGATCAAGGTAGGACATATAGGCATATGATGGTTTCATCTTTCCTTAAGCAGTCCATTTTCTCATTTCGGCTCATACATAATTGACTCTTTGAGTCATTTTCTTCTTCCTTAGGGCAACTAGAGAGACACAATATCGCTCTTTCTTGCTCATGGCGATCATTTTTCTCCTTCTCTAATCATTCCATACCTTTCATCATTGCTTTCTTTTTGACATATTTCTTTTTCGCTTTTCTTTCTTTTCTTTTGCCTTCCCTTTTCTTCATTTCTTTTTTGTTTTTTTGTACCTTTTATCACTTTTATTTCTCATCTCTCCCCCAAACTTATGCTTTTGCTACTTGGCTATCAGGAATGCTAAGGAAAGATCGAGTGCAAAGAGAGGGTCGTTATAGAACGAATAAAGGCTTGTAATGTGGTTATTGAAAAAAAGGGCATCGGCTAAAAAGGTTTGACTAGGGATATCATATTGGTAGGCTACGGAAGCTTTCAAGTTTAAAATTTGTATCAAGGAGAGTCTACAATTATTTTTCAAGTCTAACTACACTTAGAATTTCGCCTAGACAAATCTTTAGGGCAAGTTCTAGACTTGTTGGCATGGAACTTGGACTTGAAATTCAATACCTCACCTCTCAAGCTGCTGGATTGTTTAACAGACAGAGTCGAGGGCCCACAAAAACCCTAGATAAGATTGAACATCACAAATGGCTCAAAGAAACTACTCGATGATTGTTTTAGTCAACACAAGAGTCTAAAGGTCACACTAGAACAATTCTTCGCCAATCAACTTGTTTCTGACCATAAGGTCGAAGGTAAATGTGTTAGGCCCAAGTAAAAACTGGTTGAGACACTTTTATTCATTACTACTACATATAAAAGCAAAAAGAAGAACAGACTCATTCCTTTAAGAAGGTTGTCATGCCATCCATCGTCGGGAAGAGCCACCCGATTCACACAATGTTTATCTTTGGAAAGAACCGTGTCATTAAGAAAACCAAAGGCTTATTATTCACATAAAACGTAAAAAGAAGCTAACAACTTAAAAAAAAGAGAAACTACTAAAGGGAATAGAAGCTACAAAGTAAACTACGAAAAGAAAACTGAATATATTCAAACTTGAAGTAAAGCAAATATATACATAAATGAAAATGAATATATACATCAAATGGTAAAAATATATACATACCAAAAGTAAAAATAAAGAGAAGTAAAGGTAAAGAAAAATAGTATCATAGTTATTACATGCCAATGTCATCAAATCATCACCAAATCAAAATGGACCACCCCCTAAATAAAAGATAGCATTATCCTCAATGCTAATAGCAAAATAAGATCAGGGAAAGGATTCGAGAGTAAATAAAACTCCCTATGTGGTCTCTGTCTGTATTAGGTCAGGACATGAGTGGGGTCCTCGGACTGCATAGTGTCATCAGCTCCCTCCGGGTCCTCTAACTGGATCTCCAAAACCTGTGACTGGGGGACCACAGGGTTGCAGAGCATATGGATCATCTCCTCAGCACTATGTCTAGTGGCAGCCGATTCTTCAGAGTGGCCAGCTGCTGGTCCCCCATGCTCTGCTACCTGTGCTGCTGTGACTTGCTCCTCCAAGTGCAAGTCCAATGGGTTGTCTCCAATATAAGTAAACCTTTATACCTCCTTCTTCAGCAGCTCCACTGACTCCTTTGATGCCCCGAGTCTTCTTCATCTTCTTCACTTGCTTGCCCATATCCTTGATAGCCTTTCCATGTGTATCCAAAGTGTCTAAGATCTTCTTCTGGTTGTCCAGAAGCTCCTTCAATGAATCCTCCACTGATGGAGGTACCTCAAGCTGTGTTGGGGCTAACTGTGCTGCTACTGCACTAGATAAGACAAACATCTTTGATGTAGATGCCTGCATCAAGTTGTTTATACTGGATAATGTCTGAGAAACCCGTAGTGCAGTCTGAGGGTAAGTGGAAGATGAGGGAACAGATAATAGCACTGTGATGGATAGCCCAGATGAAGGACGAGGCATGGAAGTTGAAGATCCCCCTACTGTGGAAGGCTCTAACTCGGTGGCCACTACCCTTGGCTCCTCAGACTGGCTAGTAGAGATAGCTGCTTTACCCTTTGATTTAGGGTTGTCCGGTCCTTGGAGGCTATACCAATAGAAGGGCTTTTTAGGCTTTACCTTTGTGTCATAATGTTTCTTCTTAACCCCTTGGTCCTCGCCATGATGGAAGCTATCAAGATTGCCCGAGTGAGTGAGAGGACATTATCATGCTGGCATGGGTCCAGCCGGCTGCACACAAATATGGACCACCCTTTGGCTTCAAAGCTGATGGTTTTTCTGGCTATTGGGACCCCAGCTGTGAGCCATGTTGGTGTCGTCCATGGAAGGGCTAATATCTCTGCTAGCCATGGACGGGTTGCTTCAACTAGGGACAACTTCTCCAAGTATTATACGGATTCCACATCCTCAAAACTGGCATATTCATTCAAGGTATGGCCATCAAACCGGATCTTCAAGTTTCGGACCTTTGTCACAGTGGTGCCTTTTCTGATGTGGGAAAAATTAGCGTAGAACTCTTTGACAAGGTACTCATTTGCATCTGACAACTTGCTGGTGAAGAACATCCACCCTTTTCTCTCCTCAAACTGCCTTTTGACATTTGGATTGTGGAAAAGGAGGTCTCTCTCTATGAACTGTCGCTCAAGGGTGAGCGACCTTTGGGGCCACCATTCCCGGAACTTTAGATATGGTTTCTCGCTTACGAATCTATCAGCTCACACCTCAGGCTTTCTGGACATAGCCAACCCTCCCAAATTAGTATCACCCCCTCTCCCGTCATCTAGGACCTCATCATCCTCATCAATATTAATAGGGGCAATTGGTGAAGCATGTGCATAATGGGGTTCAGAATTTGCACTACCCTCTCTCAAGCCCTCAGATGAACCCTAAGATGACCCTCAGAGGAACCCTCAGAGGAGGTGGGCTCATATATTAAATGGAGTCTCTCTAGTAATTGTGTGGGGAAATATGTTTGCACAAAGTCTCCTTCTGAAGCTTCCCATGAAGGCACATATTCACTGGTGTCAGAATGGTTTGCTGCTTTATCCGTAGCTTTGATGGAGGCTCCTAACTTGCCGTTAGATTTTTGCACTGCTAAGGGTAGCTTAGTCATGCCTTTACCCCTGCCTCGGGAGGATTCTGCCTTCCCTTTGGACGTATCACCTCTACCTCAGGAACAGGTCATTGTTTGCAACATGCAAGCAGTGAAATATAGTCAGAAAAAAGGCTTCAAGCATGTGTTAAATGAAATACAGATGAAATGCAACACTGCTTCTCAGAACAGAGCACCGCGGATCGCGTAAAAGTGAGTGCAACCGCGGACCGTCTAAAAGTGAACGCGTCCGCGAAGAGGTCCGGTTCAGACTACTGACTCTATACATGATCAACCGCGGACCGCAAAAAATGGAACGCGGCTGCAAATGACACATCGCGCACCGCGTGAAAGTAAACGCGGCCGTGAAGGCAAACTATAAGCCCTCTGAAGTTTAAAAGCGTAGACCACGAAAACTTGGATGCGGTCGCGAAGGACAAACCGCGGAGCCGTGGACCACGTAAAAGTCACCACGGCTGCGAAAACTAAACAACCCTTAGTTCTTTGAAGTGAGGGTATCACGGATCGTGAAGTTTTGGAAGCGGCCGCATACCCTATCATGGACCACAAAAAAATGACCGCAGCCGCGAAATGCAAATGAAAACAGCATTGAAGAATACTGATAGCTAGGGTTTTCACTAATTATGCAAATTATAGCAATTAAACATGCAATATTACTAATCCCAACCCCCATTAAGAATACAAACACTACCCATATGTATCTAAGAAATAATGAAGCATTAATTTGACATTATTCCATGCATTTAACCCTAACTAAAAAGAAAAATTAAAAAATAGAGAAAAGAAAAGAAAAAGATAAAATCAAATTATTGAAATGAACATACTAGTTGTATAATGAGTTGAGAATGAGTGAAAGGAGAGATGAACAGTGCTTTTAGGTGTGGTAAACAGTTGGGGTGCGTAAAGGGTAAAATGGCATGAAAAGGTTCTATTTATACTATTACCCTAGCAATCAACCAACTTACCTGAGTGCGGCTGCGAAATTTTGTCACAGTCCTACTCTGTTACCATTGTAGATCTACTTCAAACTCATGGGCGCGAACCGCAAAATAATGACTTCGGTCGCAGAATTACCGCGGTCTGCAAAAATTTAAACGCGGTCGTGACCTCTGAAGGATTTTTGATAGGCCAACTTCAGATAGTTGGCAATTTCCATCAACCAACTACGCGGTCCACGTCAGATTTGTGCGGCCGCAAAGTGCTTGCGGTCCACATATTTTTAAGCGCGTTTGCAAAATTTCATCACTTAGCCAAATATTTCCTTGTTAATTTCCTACACTGCACAACGAAATCTTACATACACTTCACAACCAGTTAGTCTAAAACAATTCCTAATCTAAGAAAAAAATCAAAAGAAAGAAAAACACATGGTTTGCCTCCCAAGAAGCGCCTGGTTTAACATCGCGGAACGACGTATGTTATTTTTCATTCACTTGAAATGGATCAATGCCACAACGTGGCCATCATCAACCTTACCAAGGTAGTGATTCACTCGGTGCCTATTGACTCTAAAGATCTCACCATTCTTGTTTTTCAAATCTAGAGCACCAAAAGGAGTTACATGCACCACTTTAAATGGACCGCTCCATTTTGACTTTAGCTTTCCTGGAAACATCCGCAACTGAGAGTTGAATAAGAGAGCAAGGTCACCTTCTTTTAATTCTTTGTTCCGGATATACTTATAATATAGGTACTTCATCTTGTCCTTATACAAGGACGAATTGGAGTAAGTATGGAACCGAAACTCATCAAGTTCATTCAATTGCTCCACCCAAAGATTGGCAGCTACATCCCACTCTAGGTTCAACTTCTTCAATGCCCACATGGCCTTATACTCTAATTCCACCGGGAGGTGACATGCTTTCCCAAACACCAACCGATACAGAGACATACCAATTGGAATCTTGTAAGCTTTTCTATAGGCCCATAAAGCAACATCAAGTTTCCTTGACCAATCAGTCCAGTTTGCATTGACAGTTTTGGATAGAATACTCTTGATCTCCCTATTGGAGACCTCAACCTGTCCACTTGCCTAGGGGTGATAGGGGGTTGACACCTTATGAGTGACGCCATACTTGGAGAGTAAAGTGACAAAGGCTTTGTTGCAAAAAATGAGAACCCTCATCACTAATTATGTCTCTTAGAGTGTCGAGCCTTGTGAATATGTTTTTTTTCAAGAAAGTCACCACACTCCGTGCTTCATTGTTAGGCAAAGCCACAACCTCAACCCCTTTGGAAATGTAATCCATAGCAACAAGAATATAGGTGTTCCCACACAGACTCACAAATGGACCCATAAAGTAGAGGCCCCATACATCAAAAATATCAATCTCAAGGATGGTGGTAAGAGGCATCTCATTCTTCATGGAAATCCCTCCGGCTCATTGGCAATCATCAAATCGCTTAACAAGCTCACTAGCATCTTTGTACAAGGTGGGCCTATAGAATCCACAGCTTAGGACCTTTATAGTAGTTCTCGCCACACCTTGGTGACCAATATAGGGTGAGGAATGGCAAGCTTCAAGAATACCATATTGCTCTTCTTCTGGAACACATCTCCGGATAACACCATCGTTGCAAATTTTGAAAAGATATGGCTCGTTCTAATAATAATCCAAGCAGTCCCATTTGAGTTTCTTCATTTGGTTTGAAGAGAACTCATTCAGGATAATTCTGCTCATAAGATAGTTAGCCACATTGGCATACCAAGGCATCCGATCAAAGACATGGAAAGGAGTTGTTCATTCGGAAATGAATCACTAATCTCAAGGCCATCATGGGGCCTCCCCTCCTCTTCCAAACGGGACAAGTGGTCCGCTACTTAATTCTCACTCCCTTTTCGGTCTATGATTTCAAGATCAAACTCTTGTAGAAGAAGTACCCACCTCATCAATCTAGCCTTTGATTCCTTCTTACTCATCAAATAACAAAGCATCGAGTGATCGGTGTAAACAATCACTTTGGTACCCATGAGGTACGACTAGAACTTTTCCATAGCAAAAACAATGGCTAAGAGTTCTTTCTCAGTCACCGTATAGTTGACTTTGGCATCGTTCATGGTCTTACTACCATAGTAGACCGGATGGAATATCTTGTTGATTCTTTTCCCCAATACCGCTCCTACCGCCACATCGCTAGCATCACACATAAGCTCAAATGGTATGCTCCAATTTGGTACGGTAATGATGGGAGTGGTAGTTAACCTATACTTTAGTAGCTCAAAAGCGTTCATACAATCTTCATTGAACACAAATTTTGGCATCTTTTTCCAACAACTTGCACAAGGGGTTCACCACATTTGAAAAATCCTTGATGAACCGACGGTAGAACCTCGCATAACCTAGAAAGCTCCTCACTGCTTTGGTGGAAGTAGGAGAAGGGAGTTCTGATATCACTTTAATTTTTCTTTATCCACTTCAAAACCATTCTTGGAGATCTTATGGCCTAGGACAATGCCATCCTCAACTATAAAGTGACATTTCTTCCAATTAAGCACCAAGTTGTTATCTTAAAAACATGCCAAGACTTTATCAAGATTATCCAAACACTCATAAAAACAATCCCCCACAACAGAGAAATCATCCATGAAAACCTCGAGGAAGTCCTCCACCATATCCATGAATATTGCTATCATACACCATTGAAACGTAGCGGGTGCATTACATAAACCAAACGACATCCTTGAGAATGCAAATGTGCCATACAGAAAACTGAAGGTGGTCTTCTCTTGGTCTTTAGGTGCAATAAGAATCTTGTTATACCCGGAATACCCATCCAAGAAGCAATAATAAGCGTGTCCGACTAACCTATCCAACATTTGATCATGAAATGGAAGCGGAAAATGGTCTTTCCGAGTCACTTTGTTGAGCTTTCTATAATCCATGCATACCCTCCAACCGATGACAGTTCTTGTGGGGGTGAACTCATTGTTGTCAATTGTAATCACAGTTATGCCCACCTTCTTTGGGACACATTGTACCGGTGAAGTCCATGAACTATCAGAAATAGGGTAGACAACCCCAACATCCAACCACTTGATGACCTCTTTCTTGACAACCTCTTGTATGGCCTAATTCAACCTTCTTTGATGTTCCATGAAGGGTTTGGAATCCTCCTCCAATATGATTTTGTGCATGCAAAAGGCGGAGCTTATAGTTCGAATATCTGCCAATGTCCAACCTGTTTCTTTCTTCCTCCTTTGGAACACTGCAAGGGTAGCATTTACCTATGCGTTAGTTAAGCACAAGGAAAGAATAACAGGTAAAGTAGAACAAGGGCCTAACAACTCATACCTCAGGTATGAAGTCAAAGGCTTCAACTCCAATATGGGAGGCTCCTCGATTGAGGGCTTTGTTGGTGGAGTCTTCCGGTTCTCAAGGTCCAAGGAAAGTTTCCGGGGCTCACATGTATATGAACCCATTCCTTGCAAAGCATTGACATATTCAACCAAGCCTTCCTTCTCATCCACATCATGATTCAGCAACACAACTTCCAATGGGTCTTCCACATTAATCACAGCACTTTGGAGCCATGGAGTGCACAATAGCACTGACTTGATGTGTCATTTTGATCGTTTCATAGTTCATTGATCTCTTCTTTGTTATCAAGTCCTTCATGAACTTGGCATATCCCGGCATTTGTTCTAGAGCTTCAACCAAAGGCACATTTATGGACAAATGTTTCATCATATCAATAAATTTCTTGAACTGTTTCTCATTGTTTTGTTTTTCAATCCTTTGAGGATACGGTGGAGGAGGCCTTGTCAAAGGAGCCTTGGCTTTGGGCACTACTGTTTCTGTCATGTCTATCACATATTTCCTAGATGGGTTCACATCATTTTGTGTCTCCTCGACATTATCAATAATGTCTATCCTCACTTCATCATTCACATTCTCATCACTCACTTGCACATTATTGCTTTGCTCATCATCATCTTGCACCAACACATCATCACTCGTAATCTTTCTTGGATTAGAGGTATTAGCATCTCCACCTATACCACTTCTTGTTGTCACCACCATAGCATGGACCGTATTGTTTCCACCCTTCGGGTTTACCACCGTATCACTTGGTAGTTCCCCCTTAGGACGAGTATTCAAAGCTTGAGAAATTTGGCCAAATTGGACTTCCAAGTTGCGGATAAAACTATTGTGGAAGGTCAATTGGGCATCGAAGTCGGTGTTTTTCTTCATCATTTGCTCGAACATTAATTCAATCTGTCCCATTTCATTATTGGAAGAGCTAGGACCTTGTGACGAAAATGGATGCGGGTTGTTCGGTTGTTGATACATCGAAGGCCTTTGAAAGCCCGTCCCCCGATTCCCTTGATTATTGTTTTTCCAACCCCCTTGATTGTTATTGCCTCCCCAGTTACTATTATTGTTGCCACCCCAATTGCCTTGGTTTCCTTGGTTACCCCAATTTTGATTGTTCTTATTCCCTCATTTGTTTTGGCTGTTGTTGTTGCCATTATTCCAATTTCCTTGTTGACCTTGATTTCCCTAATTTCCTTGTGATTTCCACTATTGTTGATTCGGAGAATTGCCCTATTGACCCTGATAATTGTTCATATATTGAACCTCTACACTTTGATCATCATATGAATAATCTTGATTGTACCCGCTACCACTTTGCTCAAATTGGTCCAGATTTTTTGAACTTGTTGACCTTGTTGCATTCTTTTATTGATCATCATATTCACTCCTTCCATGGAATTCACTTGTTTTGGCCAATTGGTTCATAGTAGTAGTCAACTCGGCTATTGATTGGTCGTGGTCATGGAGCACACTGTTAAGGTGATTAACATTAGGATCACCTTGTGGCACATTAGCTCGACTTTGCCATGGCGAAGAGGTACCAACCATCTCATCAAGTATTTCATGCGCTTTGTCATATGGCGTATTCATGAAGTTCTCCCGGCGAGTTGGTTAACCACACATTGGTTTGTTGTGTTGATGCCATGGTAGAATCTTTGTTAGATCATGGCTTCAGTCATATCATTATTCGGACATTCTTTAACCATCGTCTGATACCTTTCCCAAATCTCATGAAGCAATTCATTTGGCTCTTGTTTAAAAGCAAGGATCTCATCTCTTAGCGTCACCATATGTCCCGGAGAAAAGAACATTGTGATGAACTTCTTGGCCAACTCATACCAAGTGGTGATGGAATAGTTGGGTAACCTTTCTAGCCAATCTAAAGCCTTCCCCCTTAGAGAAAATGGGAAAAACCTTAACCGCAATGCATCCTCGGAGACATTAGTTTGCTTGCTCCCCGAGCACGTATCAACAAAACCTTTGAGATGCTTGTAGGCGTTTTGGTGGGAAGCTCCAGTGAAGAAACCCCTCTGTTCCAAGAGTGTAAGCATGGCATTGGTTATTGAAAGTTGCCTGCCCTAATCTGGGGCGGGACTATTGCACTTGCATAGCCTTCGTTAGGCAACACCCGGTGTGCTACCCTTGTTGGAGGTGGGGGAGGGTTTGGAATATTATCATTAGGCTGTCGGCCTCTCCTTTGTGCTTGAGTTTCGGGTTGAATCTCATCTACGTGATCATCATCTACCTCCTCCCATAGTAAAAAATTTCCAAGGTCTTCATTGTTAAGAGCCATTTGGTACTTAAGAGCAATTCACACACAAATTAAAAAAACTGAAGGAAAGAAAAACAAAACACACAAATACATATCTAAAATTGTCTAACTCACCGGCAACGATGCCAAAAATTGATCGGGTCCAAGCCTGCACTACTATTGAGTACCGAGGATGGTTGTTGCAGTTTTATCCAACTAGGTCGGGATAGAATCCACAGGGAGTTAATTTGTTTGGAATTAGATTTATATCCAAGTCTAGATGCGGGTTTTGCTCTTAATTACACTCCCATAAATAGTTGGTTTGATTTCTACTTCTAAATTTACTCTAAAGATTGCAATAATTGAAACTAAGGACAATATTTTTGTTGTTGTTTTTCAAATGTTTAAAGAAACTAGGGTAGTGACTTCTACCTAGGTGGATATCTAACGGATAGCAAAATCTAGGGCAAGCTTGATTAGTTGGGATTGTAATATAGCTATCACACCCGGGGTACTCACTCTATACCTCTCGGTAGTTTGAGTGATTTTGCTCAATTTGTCTTTCTCAAGTCTGAATGGGTATTCATGCAATTCAAGTGATTTTAGCTCAACTCTAGTTTTACTATCTCTAGGTTTAACCCTTTAATTGGGGCTATCAATTTCTCGACTTCATCCCAATTCCTTCTTAGCCTAGTTTTCCTAGACGTAATCCCTCTTTCTCAATTAGAGACTAAGTCATAAAGGAATAAATTAGTATTTGCAACAACTAATTCAATAGTTCTAGCAAGAACTAGGGTATATATCACTAACCTATACACATTCAAACCCTAAAATTCAAGACCCATCGAATACCCACAGTAGGGTTTGAACGCAACCCTAGCTATGGGTTTAGCTACTCATGAAAATAACAGAAATCTAAGATGAAATAAAGATAAAATCCATAGTACTAGATTAAAATATGAAAATCTAATATTAAAAGATGAAACTAGTACAAAATTTCCCAAAACTGAATATCTAGCCGTCTCACGTGCTCAGCTAAAACAAAAACTTAACCTAAAAATGTAAAAAAGATCTATTTATACTAAGCTGAAATTTTCGAACAAAAATACCCCTGCGGAGTTTTTGCGGCCGTGTAAATTTTACCGCGGCCGCACTCTTGCTTCCGCGAACACATAATACTGACTGCGGTCCGCGTTTTTAACTTTTGTATTTGGGCTGAGGTTTGTTTCTCGGGCCGCATAATTTCCATCGCTGTCGCGTAGTGGATTTTTGCGGCTGTGTAATTCTACCGCGGACCGCACTCTTTATTTTTTCTTGAAATGTGAACTCTCTGAATCTCAGCAACCGTGGTCCGCCTAATTCCAATCGCGGTCGCGGTGAGACTTTTGCAGCCGCACATTTCTGGTGCGGACCTCGCTTAACTATTGGCCTTAAAATGCAC
Source organism: Nicotiana tabacum (assembly GCF_000715075.1). NCBI lineage: Eukaryota > Viridiplantae > Streptophyta > Magnoliopsida > Solanales > Solanaceae > Nicotiana > Nicotiana tabacum. Next base: position 72,381,929 of record NC_134085.1, read on the forward strand.
TCTCTAATTCTTTACTTCGCAGATCATGTATTTGTGATTGCGGCCGCATTGTGGTTTACGCGGCCGCACAATATTTGTGCGGTCTGCGTTTCAAGTCTCCTGGCCCAGTCTTGGTTTTTCTCCCAGATTTGACTCCTTTATGAGTTGATTATGCCTCATTTGGCTCGTTTGATCAATTCCTGCAAGCAAGCATATTACGTTAGTTTTCGGGAATACCTTCACGCATTTTAAGCCCAAAATGCAAGTAAATGGGAGCAAATAATTGGTTAAAATCCTTACTTATCACGCGTTCTAAAGAGATTGTAGTTGTTGTTTTTAGTTATATTTATGTTTTCAGTTTCTTTAATAGGAAAAGGGTCATATTTAGCCCTTTACTATAAGAAATAAGATATATTTACCCCTCATTTTAGTTTGCTAATAAATTCATCCCTATCGTTATACTTTAGGTTTACTTTTACCCCTCATCCGTTAAATCCACAATCCCAACCTTAAAAATCCACGTGGCATGTCGTCATGGGACAAAAAGACCCACCCGTTCTTAAATGAATAACACGCCCGACCCAGCTAATTAACCCAAGCCCCATCGACCAAAAATGATATTCCTTTTTTGTAATGAATAAATTACCTTTTTCCCTCATTCCAAATTCCAGTATTCTTTTCTTTGTTGCTTCTCGCCTTCTTCCTTTACTGTTTTCTTCTTCTTTCTTTATTAGCACTATTTAGTCTAACGATTATCCATTTCAACTAACAACTCAAGTATTAAAATGGCAAGACTTGAAGTTGGCCATTACTCACGAGTCACGGATAAGGCAGCCGTAGACTCTTTTTGCTTATATTGTTTTTTTCATTTTTTCCAACCTTGTTTATAGAATCAATGTGTTCAATCCAAAGAGGGAATTCTACTACACAAGGTATTCTGCGTTCACACAGGGTCCGAGGAAGGTCCGTACCCAAGGGGTGTGATGTAGATAACCTAACCTAATGCAAGCATTAGTGGATGCTTCCACCGGCTCGAACCCGTGTTCAATCCAAAGAATTTTAATTATTTTCTAATGCACACTCAGTTCTTCTGCTCTTTTCTACAACAATATATACAAAGCATGTGAGAGAGAAAGCTTTTCAATGGACCCAATTAGTGTTTGGAAGAACCTTATTTTTTGCCCACTTTCTATTAGAGGAAGAGGGATTTAATTTAGGGAGTTTTTTGGTCTATAGGGTCTTGGATTTAGTAGTTGGGTCGGGTAGGTTATTTGTTTAAAATGGGGCGCATCTTTTCGTCCAATGACGACATGCTTTTTAAGGCTGGGATGACAGATTTAACGGATGAGGGGTATAAATAAATTTAAAGTATAACGGTAGTGGTGTATTTATTAGCAAACTGAAACGGGGGATAAATGCAACTTATTTTCAATAGTAGAAGGGTAAATATGACCCTTCTCCGTTATTTAATATATTCAGTACACATGTTATTTGACTAGTGAGTATCATATGACTTGAACCTCGTCACTACTCCGCCGAGGTTAGTGTTGATACTTACTGGGTACCAATTGTGGTGTACTCATACTACATTTCTACATATTTTTGTGCAGAGCCAGGTATTGGAGACATCGGACTTGAGCAGAGTTAAAGCGGGATCATAAGGATTCAAGGTAGAGCTGCATGTTCCGACCACAGGCCTTGGAGTCACCTTCTATGTTTACTTTCTGTTGTTTATATAGTTCAAATAGTGTTGTATTTTTGAGATATTTCTATGTATTCAGTTAGAGTTCATGACTCTGTACTACCTAGTTCCGAGAATATATTGTGATTATCATCGTGTTGGCTTGTATCACCTTTATTTATGCATTTATATTAAACTCTACTTCTTTATATCATGTCTTTAATGATTTAAAAATTTATAAGTAATCGGCTTACCTAATTTTAGAGACTAGGTGTCACGACCTCTATAGTGAGATTTGGGTCGTGGCAGTCAGAAATATGAAGGTTTGGAAAGTTTATAGGTTTGGCCGGGAGTTGACTTTGGTATTATAAAATTCGAATTGTTCCGGGAGTTGGAATAAGTTTGTTATGGTTGCAACTTTTGTGCAAAATTTGAGGTCATTCCGAGTTGGCTAGATGTGGTTCGCATGAGTTTTGGAAGTTTGAAAGTTGATTAGTTTATTAGGCTTGAATTGAGGTGTGATTCATAGTTTTCATGTTATTTTTTGTGATTTGGAAACTCGAATAGGTCCATGTTATATTTTGGGACTGGTTGGTGAGGTTGGACGGGTTTCAGGGGCCTCAGGTGAGTTGCGGATGTGCTTAAGATAATTTATGGATGTTTTGGTTGATTACTTCTGGTGTTTTGTAACCTGCAAGATTTGGTCCACAGTTGTGGGTCCGCAAAAGAGAATATGGGATCGTAGATGCAAAGTTCGATGGGATCAGGGGTATTGCAGTTGCGCGTGCACAAGGGTGTATTGTTGTCCGCACAAGCGGCTCCGCACAAGCGGCTCTGTAGAAGTGGTAACATATAAGCAAAAATATGGTCACAGAAGTTGTAAGTCGGATATTTAGTCATGCTCGCAGAAGCACTAGTTTTGATCGCAGATGCGGAAAGACTTGACAGTGTATTAAGTTCGAGGGTTTGGCTTATTCTATCATACTTTGAGATTGGGAGCTGGTATTAGGGCGATTTTTTAGGCGATTTTCACTACTTGGATTGGGGTAAGTTTTCTTGATTCAGATTTGATTATTGTTCATGATTCCATCCTTGAATTTGGCTTTTTATTGGTGAATCTAAGTGAGAAAATTGAGAATTTTAGCAATACTTTTCTAAAATAAAAAATAGAGATTTCAACCCCAATTTGAAGTTGGATTTTCATGAAACTTATATAATTGGACTCGTATTCAAATGGGTAGTCAGAATTTATGAGATTTGTCGGGTTTCGAGAAGTGGGCCCGAGTTGGCCTTTTGATATTTGATAAATATTGGAGCTTTATTATTTGATTTCAATTTTTATAGCCGTGTTTGATATTATTGTGTTACCTTTTTCTAGATTTGACCTGTTTGGAGGTCGATTTGAGAGGCAAACACTTTATAGATTATTGATTTGGCTTGTTTGAAGTCACTATCTTACCTAACTTTGTGTGAGGGAATACCTCTTAGGATTTGGCCTCAAATATTTATTCTTGTTATGTGCAAAGCGATGTGTATACGAGATGACGAGCGTATACATATGTGTTATGTGTGGCTTATGATTAGATTAAACCTTAGTCTATTAATATAACTTAATTTGAAATGTATTTTATATGAAATGTGCTTAATCACTTTGTGGCTACGTAAACAGGATCACTATAATTTTTTAGCAGTAGTAGTGCTTTATATGTTAAACATAATCCTTATTTTTACTATTTTCATGTCCTTGTGCACCTTGTTGATAAACTATGAAATTATATCCTTGATAAATATTTTGGCATTATTATTTTGTGGTTTTTGTGGCACATTAAACATATTGAGAGGATTGTTTGGGTGTTTGTACGAGATTTTTGTTGTGCGATTGTGATTGATATTGTGTTAGGGCGGAACGATACGGTCAGATATTGTTATTCTGTCAGGGCAGAGCGATACTGTTGGATATTATTATTGTGTCATGGCGAGGCGATACAGTTAGATATTGTTATTATATCAGGGTGGAGTGATAGGGTGGATATTGTTAATGTACCAAATATGTAGGCACGGGGAGCCATATGTTTGCATTTCTATTTGATGACTTCTTGTTAAAACATGACCTTTGCTTTCGTTTATTTATTACCACGCGTTCTAAAGAGATTGTTGTTATTGCTTTTCGATTATACACTTTGTTGTCAGTTATTGATATGTTGCACATGTTGTTTGACTAGTGACTATCACATGACTTTAACCTCATCCCTACTTCACCGAGTTTAGTCTTGATACTTACTAGGTACAAATTATGTAGTACTCATACTATTCTTGTGCACGATTTTGTGTAGGTCCAGGTTTTGGAGGCAATGGACTTAGGCAGTGAGAGCTTATATTGACCGTAAGGATTCAAGGTAGAGCTGCATGACTGTCGTAATCCCTTGGACTCCCATCCATACCTTATACTGTAATTCTTTTATCCAAACAATATTATATTTTTTAGACATCCTTATGTATTCAAATAGAGCTCATGACTATGTATTACCTAGTTTTGGGAAGTAGCACTACATTTTGGCTATTTTCTGGACGTATGTTACCATTACTTCTGCAATTATAATTATGTTCTACTATATCATGTTTTGTTTAAACTATTACTGAGTGATAGGCTTACATAGTTTTATTAGATTAGGTGCCATCACGACCCCTTTGGTGGGATTTGGATCGTGATAAGTTGGTATCAGAGCCCTAGGTTCAAAGGTTTTACGAGTCATGAGCAAGTCTAGTAGAGTCTTGTAGATCGGTGCAGTGATGTCTGTACTTATCTTCGAGAGGCTACTGGGCTGTTAGGAAACTTCACTTTCTTTTATTCTTTATCTTGCGAATTTGTTTATTCCAAGTTTGAATCTCTACTCTTCTATTCTTTCACAGATGGTGAGGATACATTTTGTCGGATCAGCTTAGCAAGCACCAACACCCCTTGTTAGAGCCGCGAGAGGTCGAGGCCGAAGTAGAGGTCGAGGAAGGGCACGTTCCATAGCTAAGGCACCTGCTAGAGCAGTAGTAGTTGAGATACCAGCAGCTCTGGTTAAGGATCAGGAGCCTAAACATGTTCAACCTACACTTAAGGAGTTTATTGCTACATCGGGGCTCCAGGAAACTTTGGCATACTTTATGTGTTTTTTTAGGAGTTTAGCTCAGGAATGGTTGATTTTGGTTCCACCAGCTACATCAAAGGATTGGGCGGGGGGAGGGGGAAGGGAAGCTCAGACTCCCACTGCCTGTACACCGGAGCAGCTGGCTCTGCTTACCATACACCGGGTGTTGTGCCAGTTGAGGATCAGGAGCCCGAGCATGTTGAGCGTGCACTTAAGGAGCTTATTGCTACATCAGGCTTCTTTGAGACTTTGGCACAGTTTATGAGTAAGTGTGGGAGTTTGGCTCAGTGATGGTTGATTATGGTTCCACTAGCTACATCACAAGCTGGGGGAGGATCTCATACTCTCGCCACCCATACATCAGAGCAGCCGAATTGTACTTATTCAACACCGGGTGTTGTGCCTGTTACGACCCAAGTTCGCCCTCCGTGAACTGTTGTAACGCCACTTAGTCTCTACGACTAGGTAAAGTCGCACCCTATTTTTTTCTCCACGGAGAAAGTCTGGGTTTCGACATTCATGGGGGTAATAACTCATTTCCTTTTGGGAATTGGGTATGTGAAGAGTCGCCACCTAACAGATTATGGTGCATTAGGACACCTAGAGCGATTAACTCTTGGATTGGTTTGCATTACTAGAGATTTAGGGTAAGGGCTCGAAATAACCTTGAGGGGAAGGTGTTAGGAACCCCTTGCGGTCCACAACGGTGGGTTCCGACCGAACTTATAGTTATAAATTAGTCCATTAACAAATAAATAGTTTTAAATACATAATTGCAAATATGAGAATGTTGGATATTGTATGAACCAGGTAATAGATAGAAGATTTGAACAAGTTGTATACATATAAAACAAAGTTTTAAACAGAAGGGATTTGGGAAAGGAGGGGTCCTAGGTTGGTTAGCCTACAAGATCACCCCACACAATATCCGGTAAACACTCCTCAATGAGGGGCTACATGTGACATTAGCATGTAGTCATCATATCCCATATCTTCCCTTCCCATCCCCTTAGTGGTTATTAAAGCAAGTGTTGGTTAACGATCTCTATTGCGTGCTATTACCCGTCCCTTCTTAATGGTCTTGGAGGAAATTTAGGACCTCTACCTATAGACAGTTCTAGACAGACCCCTAAGGTTTAAAGGAGAAAATACTAAGGCGACAGGTAAGAACAAATAAGACCTTAGTACCTAAGGAAGAAAAGAAGCAATTAGAGGCTCAAGTTTACCTCCACAATCAACGCACATAAGCAGCACGACTCAAACACAAATAAGGGTTGTACTGTTAAACGATATCATAAGACATGATGTCTAAGTGAATATCAAGATATAAAATATATATGGTTTATTTTATAAACTCAAAAGTAATGGCCCTATCAGTTTGCCTAATGATTTTAAGCCTGCTAAATCAGAACAACGTTAAGTAACAGGAACATTTTCAGAGTTGCAGGATTTGAAAATGCCCTATAGGCTTTCCTACACGCTGAATAGTAGTGTCCTAAGAGCATGATAACTACGTTTGATATAGTAAAATAGTGGGCAGATTTTAAAAACGGACTCTTGAATTCCTATAGGCATGTTTTCTAATAGTAAATTAGGGCAGTACTTTGAAAGAATTTATTTCAGGGAAAATAAATCAATGATTAGATCAGTTTCGAAGTAAGCTCATCAGGAACTGGATTGACTTATTTAAACTAAACTGATTTTAGATCTATAGGCAGAATTTCTAATATTGTTCCCTATAGGCATGATGTCTAATTGTTAAGAGCTGATGTTAGAAACTTGTAGGCATGATAACAAATGGAAGCACATGTAAATACCCATTATAACAGAAGTTGAACTGGACCACATTCTATAGGCATGATATCTACTTGCGAAGTTTATTTTAAGACCTATAAACATGATTTCTATTATTGGAACCACTTGAGACCTATAGGCATGGTTTCTAACATAGTAAGGCAAACATAGCAAATATAGAATCCTATAAGCATGATTTCTACCCATATTACCCCACAAATATGTAACTACCACCCTTGTTCACTAGTCACCCCAATATTCATTTACAAATTATTATAAGCCACATGAATGAATTACATAAATAGATAAAAAGAAAAAGAAGAAGTTACACTATAGTGAGCCTAAAGCAGGCCCAAGTGATTTCCCAAACCTCCAATAGCCTCAAATGCCAATTTCATAGACAATATCATTGTCTAGGTGCATCAGAGTTCCCTAAGGATCTCAAGGATCCTGAGCAGTGCTCACACCTAGACTTTGTAACCAAATTGAGTAAGTGCAGTGTGGAAGGGGCAACCTCAGTATGACAGAGTTCAGAGGGATCTCAAAAGGATCCCAAGGCAGTACACACACCGGAGGGGGCAGAACCCAGTGACTTAGGAGTAGAGTGAGAGTGCTTGACATAGTTTGAAAAGGTTTCAGTAGGAAAATAGTGTTACAAGAGATTTGCTTGAAATAGTTTTTAAAAAAATAGGGAGTTATTAAATAAGACAATTTTGAAAAGGGTAAGGTGACTAACAATCAATCAAAACAAATACAAAACCAGAAGAACATCATCAGCACTTCAATACATGGAATCAAACAGGTACACATATCCACTCAAGGGGTAATAGGGATTTGGGTTAAGTATATGGCACATAGTAAGGAAAGATGTACAATATTAGAGAAGCCTTGAAAGGGGTTCAAGGGATTTTAAGGGATAGCTATTCGTACCAATACAGTAGGAGTTTCAGAAACAATCATAGAATCAGCCATTTAAACTGACAGATCAGCTTGCATATCAAAACTGGATAACAAGTAGACAAACATTCAAATCAAGGTAGAGTCATGTTGAGACAGACTAATAGGGGAGGGGGTAGAACATGTTCTTAAAAGTCCTAAGAAGGTTAGACTAGCATGCTAGATGAAGCAGTAATGTAAACTTGCCAATTGCATGTTGAACAATAGAACCATAGATAGAAACAAATGAAAAACATGATAAACTGAAGTAGTAAAAAAAATATATTGGTTTTGAGACTTGAATTAAAATCAGAACATACCAGTAGAGAGATGGTAAACACAAAGTGAGGAATAGGAAAGCACAATAGTTAGCCTTGGCTTGCAGCCGGCTAACTCGTAATAATAGCAAGTAACCAAAGAGATAGCAGAAAGTTTAGAGTGTGAGAGAGCTTTTTGAACCAATGTGTTCGTGTGTTTGTGTTAATGAGAGAGTATGTATATACAATAGTTCGAAACTAGGTAAAATAAGGCAAGAATCATAATAGTATAGTAATAATGGAACTCAGAACCAATTAGAGCAAAATCAGTTGAAGTACTCCATTAAGTTAAAGAATCAGTTCAAACGGTAAGAATATGTAACAAATAAGGAAATAAATCAATGTACGACCAATAAGGAAAGATTTCAAATTCAGTAAGTATAGGGTAAACAATTAGGGCTAAGTTCAGAAAACTCTAACTAAGGAGATAGTCAGTAAGAATAAAGTACCAATGCAGGCAAGGTAGGTGAATCAATCAATTTGAATAGAAAGGGTAGGAATAAAGGTTTAAAGGAAGGTCTTCCAATCAAACCGTGAAATGGGGAATCCAGAATCAATCCAAAAGAAAGTTATGAGTCAGTGTTTAGCATACAAATAGAGTAAGATAAGAATAACCAGACATAGCAAGCAAAGTGGCAAGTCTTGAATAGTCAAGATAAACACAAGCACATAGAGCGGATGTAAGTTAGGCTAAGAAACTCAGTAGAAACATATTCGAGGGAAGATAGTCACAAAAACTCAAACGAGAACGGGCCAGTCACAAAAATCAAATGAAGAAACCTAGAAAATTAGGGATTTCAACATAGACGAGTTAATGGTGTAGTAAAATCATAGAGTCAGTCAAAATATGCAAGAAATAGAAGTTTAAACACAAAGAATCAGTTAAACAAGGTTTTAAAAGAAATTTCGAAACCCTAATTTTTAGAAGAAGGTGAAAAACACTTGAAATCAACGATTCTTGTAAAGAGTTCCAATGCCAGTGTAAAATATCAAAGAAACAAACTCAAATCATCCTATATTTATGAGGTATAGAAAAGAAATTAGGGTTTCGAAAGAAACCCATATAGAGATGAAGAACCTGCTTAGGAAACCCAAGGATCGTTGCAAATACAGTGTGGTTTTGCTTGAAATTACACTGGAGTAGCAAAGAACAGGCAGGTGACGTACCCTAGATGCAAGTCGGCATAGCCCTGGTACCTTGAAGACCTTAGAGAAGGCAAACATGGAATGAGAGAAGCCATTGGAGGTTCAAGAGACGATGAGAGGTCACCGGAGATAGCCGGAGATGGGAAGTCGGCGGTTGAAGACTAAGGTTAGGTTGAGAGTGTTTTGAGAGAGGAGAGGATCTTAGGGCGGCGGATGTGGGAAAATGGTTAGGGTTAGGGGGTCGTTTGGAATAAAAAAGGTGAGACTGAACGGGGGTCGTTGATCTAAAAGATCAACGGCCAGGATTTGATAGATTTTGGGTCGGGTAGGGGAATTTAGGGCATGGGTTGGGTTATTTAATTCGAAATTGGGCTAGGTATTGGGTTTAATTGAGGCTAAAATTGAAATGCAATTTGGCTAGATCTTAAATAGCAAATTTATCCCCATTTAATTTATAATAAATAATAGCTAATTTCTAAAAAATATTTTCGTGTACTACAATGATTTAAAATAGATATTTAACATTTTAAAAATACAGAAGAACAATTTTATACATATAAATGTAATTATACATTAATGGGGCTAATATTGCAATTATACACAAATTAGTTTTAAAAACATAAATGCAATTATAAAAAATGCACAAAAAATATTGAAACAACTTTTTGGCATAAATATAGGAATTAGATGATGAAATTATCACAACAATAATTTGAAGGATAATTATTGGAGATTTTATAAGTGAAAAAGGAAGAAATGAATCAATTTAAAACCGTTTAAAATTATAGAAAAATTATAACGACCTTGTGTATGCTTATATATGCGTATATATGCTATTTTGAAAGTATATATGTCTATAAAAATATATAGGGAAAATTGAGACCTATAGGCATGATTTCTAACATGGTAAGACAAACATAGCAAATATAGAATCCTATAGGCATGATTTCTACCCATATTACCCCACAAATATGTAACTACCCACCCATTTTCACTAGTCACCCCAATATTTGTTTACAAATTATTACAAACCAGATGAATGAATTACATAAATAGATAAAAAGAAAAAGAAGAAGTTACACTATAGGGAGCCTGAAGAAGGCCCAAGTTATTTCCCAAACCTCCAATAGCCTCAAATGCTAATTTCATAGACAATATCATTATCTAGGTGCGTCAGAGTTCCCTAAGGATCTCAAGGATCCCAGGCAGTGCTCACACCTAGACTTTGTAACCAAATTGAGTAAATGCAGTGTGGAAGGGCCAACCTCAGTGTTCCAGAGTTCATAGGGTTCTCAAAAGGATCCCAAGGCAGTATACACACATGAGGGGTAGAACCTAGTGACTTAGGAGTAGAGTGAGAGTGCTTGACATAGTTTGAAAAGGTTTCAGTAGGAAAACAATGTTACAAGAGTTTTGCTTGAAATAGTTTTGTAAAAAAATAGGGAGTTATTAAATAAGACAATTTTGAAAAGGGTAAGGTGACTAACAATCAATCAAACCAAATACAGAAGCAGAAGAAGTTCATTAGCACTTCAATACATGGAATCAAACAGGTACACATATCCACTCAAGGGGTAATGGGGATTTGGGGTAAGTATAGGGCACATAGTAAGCACAGATGTACAGAATCAGAGAAGCCTTGAAAGGGGTTCAAGGGATTTTAAGGGATAGTGTCACGACCCCAAATACCCGGTCGTGATGGCGCCTATCCCATTACTAGGCAAGCCAACCCAAACAATTAATCACATCGATTTTCTTTTATTAAACCATTTTCTAACACAAGTATAAATATCAATTTTTCATAAGAAATGTATAAAAACAGCTAAAATGTGCGGAAATCAATAAAATATTAAACCAACATAGCCCAAACATCTGTTGTCACGAGTTTAGAGCCTTTAAATATACAAATCCGACTGTCTAATACATAATAAGTCTAAAATGCAGAAATAGAACAAGATAGGAAACAGGAAAGCAGTGCTGCAGACACCATGCAGCTACCTTGCAGTCTCCGGCAAACTCTGAAAATGCTGAGGACTCTCACTCTACCGCTCGGGAACCTGGATCTACACACAAGGTGCAAGGAGTAAAGTGAGTACACCAACTCAGTAAGTGTAACAACCCGGCCAGTCGCTTTGAGCTTTTGCACTTCTATCGTCAGCTCTCGAGCATGACTTTCCCCGTGTGATGTATTATGACTTATGTAAATCGTTGGTTTTTGTTTTCAGGGTAATCGAAATGAATTTGGAAGAAAAGAGTTCTCAGTTGAAGCTTGAAATTTGAAAGGTTTGACCATGATTTGACTTGTTTGTATATGATCTCGGATCGGAATTTTTATGACGCGGTTAGCTCCGTTAGGTGATTTGGGACTTAGGAACGTGATCAGAATGCATTTTGGAAGTCCGCGGAAGGTTTAGGCTTGAATTGGCGAAATTTAGATTTGGGCATTTTCCGGTTGATAAGTGAGATTTTGATATAGAGGTCGGAATGAAATTCTGTGAGTTGCAGTAGCTTCGTTGTGTTATTTGGGATGTGTGTGAAAAATTTCAGGTTATTCGGACGAGATTTGATAGACATTTGATCAAAAGCATAATTTAAGAGTTCGTGGAGTTGTTAGGCTTGAATCCTATGTTAAATTGGTAATTTGATGTTGTTGTGAGTGTCCCAAAGTTTTGAACAAGTTTGAACGATGTCATGGGATGTGTTGGTACAATTGGTTTGAAGTTCTGTAGGTTCCGGGATGTTTTAGGCCGAAAATCATAGCTGTAGCATGTCTAGAAGGGTTGCAGGTCTCGGAACCCACCAGCGCGGTCCGCACAAAAAGAAGTGCATCCGCGGTAGGTGCTGTGCGGACAGCACAAAATGAAGTGCGTCCGCGGTGGGTGTTGTGCGGACCGAACAAAATGTAGTGCGGCCGCAGTGGAGAACATTTCACTGGTCCTACTTCGGAAGCTCATATCTTTTGATATATAAGGAATTTTGAGATGATTCCAAAACAAAAGTTGTAGCCCTTCGTGTCTAGGTTCCAGAAAAATAAAGATATTGCAATTTGGACATCTATAGCGAAAGTTATGGATAAAATACTAAAGTCTATCACTGTAGATGAAAACATGTGCGGCTGCAGTCGCTTTTGTGCGGACCGCAGTCATTTTTGTGCAGTCCACAGAGGTGCAAATCTGTGGGGTACTCTATAAATACGAGGTTTTGGGTTTTATTTAATATTTTTACCTAGAGAGCTCGGATTTTGGCGATTATTTGAAGGTTTTTCAAGAAATTCATCGGGGTAAGTGATTCTAACTCAGATTTGGCTAGAGTACATGAATCTATCACTAAATTCATCATTTAATTCGTGATTTGGGATGGAATTTGGGAAGAAAATTTAAAATGATAATTTGAAGGACCAAATTGTATCGGATTTGGATCATTTTCGTATGGTTTGACTCGTGAGAGTATAAGGATTCTAGTTTTGTGAATTTATTAAATTCCAAGATGTGGGCCCGGGGTCGAGTTTGACCAATTTCGGGAATTTTGTGTTATCTTGATTATTATTGAGTGGGCTTTGTTCCCTTAGCACATTTTGATGGTTTGTTACTGATTTCGGCTACATTTGGAGCACCCGGAGGCCGATTCGAGAGGCAAAGGCATGGCGGGCTAGAGTTCGGATCGGTTAGAGGTGAGTAATGATTGTAAATGATGTTTTGAGGGTTTGAAACCCCGGATTGCACATCATTGTGCTATATTGAGGTGAGGCACATGCTTGATGACAAGCGTGGGGTCGTGCACTATTGGGGATTGTGACTTTGTCCGTCCCGATTGATGATTTTACCGCATATTTGATTGAAAACTATTTGCCATCATCATTATTTCGGCTGAAAGCCATATTTGGGCCTAGTGCCAGCTATTTGAACCCTTCGAGGATTTTTGTTGATATTTACTCACTGTTTTGACTTTATACTTTAACTCAGTCATGTTATTTTCCACTATTTTCAAAACTCAGCCATGTTTACTCTGCTTTAACACTTGAAAGGATATTTTAAATAATATTTTGGGCTGAGCATCATGTTTTACTATTGCACGAGTGGCTTATGTGATTTTTGACTTAGTAAGGCCGAGGGCCTGTATTGTGAGGATACTTTTGGGTCGGGCTGCACGCCGCAGTAGTGAGATACTGATATTGATTATGAGGCCGAGGGCCTGAGATATGTACGCCACGAGGTGGCTTGTTGATTGATATGAGGCCGAGAGCCTGTTTATGATGCCACGAGATGGCTTGATATTGCGCTTGATCCTGTAAGGGGCCCCTTCCGGAGTCTGTACACCCCCAGTGAGCGCGGGTACCCATTGTAATGTGATATATAACCCGAGGGGCTGATATTGTACTATGTGATAGCCCGAGGGGCTGGTATTGTTCTATGTGATAGCCCGATGGGCTGGTATTGTTCTATGTGATTGCCCGAGGGGCAGAGTTGTTGACATTGTGCCCGAGGGGCGAACCTTTATATGTTTATCTTTCAAATTTACTTGTCATTTTACCTGTTAAACTATGGTATTTGTGCCCGGGAGGCGGATTTCTGTGCTTATTTGTACTAATTGTTTTTGGCATTCATTTGCGTAACTGTTGGAAAAGTCATTTTCAAAGAAGTTTAAACTGAGCCAAAATATTCTAAAGAGATTTTACAGCTTCACTGCTTTCTTACTAGTTTTGAACTACTTCTATACAACATCTTGATATGCTTTACGTGATTTCTTGCCTTCAGTCTTTATTTACATTTATTACTCATTGAGTTGGAGTACTCACATTACTCCCTGCACCTTGTGTACAGATTCAGGTATTTATACACTCGGTAGCGGGTTTTGGCTGATCGGAGGCAGAGTCATCGGAGTTTAGCAAGGTAGCTGCCGGTGTTCACAACACTGCTTCTCTCTCTTTATTTCATTAGTCAGTATTTGTACACCTTAGACCTTCAGTTGTATTTATACTCTAGTAAATGCTCGTGACTTGTGACACACCGGTTAGGGTTGTGTCGGGCTGGATTTCCGCATTGTTATCTATATTTCCGCTATTCAGTATTATGTAAACCATGTTTAGACTATATTTGTGTTGATTAACTATTTTTAAAAGGCGAATAGGGTTGAACTGGCTGGCCTTGTCTTCACGAGAGGCGCCATCACGACTGGGTTCAGGGTTAGGGTCGTGAGAGTAAGTAACTAAAGTAAATAAGGTCTGAAAGCAGTGACAAGTAGCTAAAATCATATAAAGGAGTAAACAACAAAATCATATATCAAGCTCCACAATTTAAAACCATTTTCGTCATGAAATCCTCAGTTTCATTTGGAAAACTTGAAATCATTTACTCAGGAATTTTTCAACAGAGGCTTATTTTAAAAGAAAAGTGAAATTAGTGAAAATATCATAAATGGGCCCCTCGGGCAAGGTATTACTCAGAACATGACCTCTCGGGCAACCTCTCAGTCACTCGTGACTCAGCTCTCGTCACACAGTACTCACACTTAGCACTCAGGCTCATTAACATCTCATAATAGTAATAATCACAGTAACCACCGCGGCGTGCAGCCCGATCCATAGTTTATAGTCAATTATGCTCATTGGGGGTGTACGGACTCCGGAGGGGCTCCTACAGCCCAAGTGTCACATCGCTACGGCGTGCAGCCCAATCCATAATCCAAACGAGATCGGGCTAGTCACAAAAATCAAATGAAGAAACCTAGAAAATTAGGGCTTTCAACATAGACGAGTTAATGGTGTAGTAAAATCATAGAATCAGTCAAAATATGCAAGAAATAGAAGTTTAAACACAAAGAATCAGTTGAACAAGGTTTTAAAAGAAATTCCGAAATCCTAATTTTTAGAAGAAGGTGAAAAAAACTTTAAATCAACGATTGTTGTGAAGAGTTCCAAGGACAGTGTAAAATATTAAAGAAACAAACTCAAATTTTAGATCTAGGAGGTATAGAAAAGAAATTAGGGTTTCGAAAGAAACCCATATAGAGATGAAGAACCTGCTTAGGAAACCCAAGGATCGTTGAAAATACAACGTGATTTTGCTTGAAATCACACTAGAGTAGCCAAGAATAGGCAGATGATGAACACTAAATGCAAGTCGGCATGGCCCTAGGCCCTTGAAGACCTTAGAGAAGGAAAGCATGGCATAAGAGAAACCATTGGAGGTTCAAGAGACGATGAGAGGTCACTGAAGATAGCTGGAGATGGGAAGTCGGCAGTTGAAGATAGGGTTAGGTTGAGAGTGTTTTGAGAGAGGAGAGGATGTGGGAAAATGGTTAGGGTTGGGGGTCGTTTGGAATAAAAAAGGCAAGACTGAATGAGGGCCATTGATCTTTTAGATCAACGACCAGGATTTGTTAGGTTTTGGGTCGGATAGGGCCATTTAGGTCCTGGTCGGGTTATTTAATCCGAAATTGGGCTGGGTATTGGGTTTAATTGAGGCTAAAATTGAAATACAATTTGGCTAGATTTTAAATACCTAATTTATCCCCATATAATTTATAATAAATAATAGATAATTTCTAAAAAATAATTTCCTGTACTTCAATGATTTAAAATAGATATTTAACATTTTAAAAATATAGAAGATCAATTTTATGCATATAAATGTAATTATACATTAATAGGGCTAATATTACAATTATATGCAAATTAGTTTTAAAAACATAAATGCAATTATAAAAAATACACAAAAAATATTTAAACAACATTTTGGCATAAATATAAGATTTATATGATTAAATTATCACAACAATAATTTGAAGGATAATTATTGGAGATTTTATAAGTTAAAAATGAAGAAATGAATCAATTTAAAACCTTTTAAAATTATAGAAAAATTATAAAGACCTTGTGTACACTTATATATTGCTATATATGCTATTTTGAATATATATATATCTATAAAAATATATAGAAAAAAATTGGGTATCAACAGGTAAGCCTAACAATTTCAGAAAAAGAAACAAAATGCGAAAAAACTAATAAAAATTGAAGATAAATAAATATAAAAGCATTTAAGATGCCGCTCGACATATACTAATACAAGATCTCAAAAACTGAACAACTTCCCAAAACCTGAAATCTCATGAAATCACAAGCTAAGGATACTAGATAGTGCTCTAACTCCAGAATGTCTAAAACAAAGTAAATACAGAAGGGCTGTAACTACAAGAGAGAATGGAGAGGGACTCCTCAGTCTGTAGACGCGGCAGATATACCTCGAAGTCTCTGAAGGATCGCCTCGTCTCAATGATGGTAGGGCTTAGCCAAAGAACCTGGATCTTCACATGAAAAACATGCGCAGAAAGGCATGAGTACACCATCACGGTACTCAATAAGTCCCAAGCCTAACCTCGGTCGGGTAGTGACGAGGAAAGTTAGGGCCCTACTGATTATAGATGAAATAAACAAGGTAAACAGTATATAGTACGACAATATAATTTAAGTGCTAACAATCTATATCAATTAAAAACACAGAAGGAATCTAACTTAGTACACAGAAATAGAAACAGGGGATCTCCCGGGATACCGTCTCATAGTCCCAAACGTAAACGTCCAGAGGATCTCTCGGGATATCATCCCGTAGTCCGAATCATAAAGATGCAGGGGAAACTCCCGAAATACCAATCCGTAGTCCCAAAGTAAATATCCAGTACAGGGGATCTACCGGGTACTGTTCCGTAGTCCAAAATATAAATGTGCAGGGGGATCTACCGGAATACCAATCCGTAGTCCCAAAGTAAACAAACAGGATCTCCCGGGATACCGTCCGGTAGTCACAAAGTAAACACACAGCACCAACACGAAAAATATTCAGTTCAATACAATTTCCTACCAAGGTAAAACAGGTATTTCTAACCTAGCATGCTGCACAGAATTCAAATAAAGCAGTTTGAACAGATAAAGCAATTAAGTCACTTAGACATGCTTCTCTATTCTAGCAGTAGGTTTAAATTGCAAGTAATGAACAACAAGGCAGAAAACGCAGTTATAGTTACTTAATAAAAATAGGATTTTCAACAATAAGCACATGTACGCGCTCGTCACCTCACGCACAAGGCGTTTCATATATCAACAACACCAAATCATAAGGGGTGTTCCTCCACACAAGGTTAGACAAGCCACTTACCTCGAACCAGCTCAAATATTAACCCGAAACCATGCTCTTGCCATGAGTACTCGAATCCAAATGGCCCAAATCTATTCAAATCAATTGCATAATGTAAATAAATCTTCAAGTAACTAATTCCACTAATTAATTCGAAGCTAACACGTGAAATTAAGAAAATTGCCCAAAAAGTCCCCCAGGCTCACGTCTCGGAATCGGGTAAAAGTTACGGATTATGAACCCTCATTCACTCACGAGTCTAACCATATCAAAATTATCCAAATCCGATGTCAAATTCCCAATAAAAACTCGAAAATTAGGCCTAAGAACATTTCCAAATTTTTTCCCAATTTCTCACCCCAAATCCGAAAATAGATGATGAATTCACGTTTAGATTAATGGGTTACAAGAAAAAAGGATTTAGAAATCATTACCAAATTGATATCTCTGAAAATCCCTCAAAATCTCGCTCAAATCCGATCTCCCAAACTCTAGTTTTGATAAAAATGGCTAAACCCTCGATTTTGAAATTTATAATCTGCCCAAATAAATCCTTCTTCGCGAATGAGGAAGGACCACCGCATTCTCGAAGAACAACTTTGCGTGGACCAGAATTCTTTAATCGCGAACGCGATGACCCTGTCGCGAACGCGATGTCAACCTTCTCCCTCCTACGCGAACACATGACCCTCTTCGCGAACGCGTAGGAATACGACCTCACAGCTTCGTGAACACGGGACCATTATTGCGAACACGAAGCGTTAAGCTTCCACCAGCCACATCTCCTCTTCGCGGATGCGAGACCCCACTCGCGAAAATGACCCTTTGAGCATCCGAAACAAACCAGAGGCCCCCTGGACCTCAACCAAACATACCAACCAATCCTAAAACATCATTCAAACTTGTTCCAACCTTAGGAATGCTCCAAACAACATCAAAACACCAAATTAACATCGGATTCAAGCCTAAGAACTCCAAAAACTCTCAAATTTCTCTTTCGATCAAAAAGTCTATCAAACCTCGTCCGAATGACCTAAAATTTTGCAAGCACGTCACATTCAACACTATGGTCCAACTTCCGGAATTCCATTCCAACCCCGATATCGAAATATCAAAAGTCGGAAATTCTAAAAATTCAACTTTTAGTATTTCAATCCTAAATAAGCTACGGACCTTGAAAACATAATCCGAGCACACCCCTAAGCCCGAAATCACCTAACAGAGCTAACAAAACCGATAGAATTCCATTCCGAGGCCATCTTCAGACTGCTTCGACTACGGTTCAAATACTAAAGCTTAAGCTCTCTTTTAGGGACTAAGTGTCCCAAAATACTTCGAAACACAAAACAAATCATCCCGGCAAATCAAAATAGCAGAAACAAATACGGGGAAATTAGTTAATAGGGGATTGGGGCATTAATTCTTAAAACGACCGGCCGGGTCATTATAGTGCCAAAGCAACCAGTAGTTGCAGATCAGTCCGAGGTAGGGCCAGTTCTGTTGACTTAGGGATAAAGGAGTTTGGAGAGGTTTTATAAATATTATCCTCCCTAGTTCAGCGGAGGGGCTTTTAAGGATGCACAAAGCTTCTTGGATCAATGTTATCACATTCTGCGTACTATGTAATGGTGGTAAGTGGGTCGGTTAGGCCCGGGATCAGGGGGCTTGAGGCCCAAGTAGGTCGGTTCATTGAAGAAGCCCGTTAGGACCGGGACCATTTGGACCTGGGGCCGGGTCCTAAGTGGGCCTGTTCAACCGATCCTAAACGGGATCGAACAGGCCCAACGACTACTTTTAAAAAAATCCAAAATTTATTTTTTGCCATTGCAACATTTAAAAAATGCGTGTTGTCTTGTAAAAATAGCTGTTTGGGCTTCTTAAAATAGTCATTTAACCCCTCCAACCTTATTTTAACCTCAAACATTTTATAATTACACTTTTTTTCTATTTTCAACTATAAATACCCCCTCATTCTTTCATTTTTCTCACAAAATCATCAATCCCTCTCATTTCTCAAACTCAAATTGAAGTATTCAAGTCTTCACTCATCTCTCATTTCTCAAACTCAAATTCTTAATTCAAGTTATATCATGCCCGGTGATTCTAGATTGCGCCCATTTGTTTTGGAACACCTTAATGTGGCGGAAGAAAATGAAGAAGTTTACATAATAAAGTTTAAGAACTGTGGTCGAGTCTACACTCATCGTCCAAAGTTAAGGGGCACAGGCTATTTAAGGAGGCATATAAAGAGTTGTCTTGCGCGTTATCCAGACATTCGTATTTAAGATTTTAAGTTGATTTTATACAATTTGTGTTATTTTAAAATTATTAGATGTATTATGCTTAATGTTTAGTTTGTTAGATTAATTTGAATATTATGTTGAGGCATTGAACTTTAATTTGAAGTATAAAATGTAAACTTTAATTTGCAACTTTGATACCGAGTTCATATATATATATATATAATATATATATATATATACAAGAAATTGACTTAGATAAATTTCTTTTAATAAAATAGGCCAGGACCACTTAGCCCCCCCCCCCCCCCCACATATATATATAAAAGAAAATGACTTAGATGAATTTTTTTTAAAAAGGCCCATGCCCACTTAGGCCCCCCCAACACATATATATAAGCAATTTATATAGTATATATGTATATAATATATATAGATATAGTATATATAATATATATATAAGCTATATAATTTATAAGAATATGCCTTAGATAAAATATTTAAACAAATAAATAGCCCCACAATTAAATATGCCCCCCCCACACACATAAGTAATGTATAATGTGTGTGTGTATATATATATATATATTTATTTATTTATGGATATAGTAATTTACAAAAAATTGCCTTAGATAAAATTATTTTTTAAAAAAATAGTCAAGGCCCACTTAGACCCGTTTAGGCCTGGGCCCAGCCACATAGCCCGAGGCCATTAGTTCGTGGTCCCAGTCCTGGTTTGGTTACACCCAAAAGCCCACGAAGCCCGGGACCATTTATGCCCGGCCCTCGAAGCCCGAGCCCACATAAAATCGACCCGTTTAGGACCAGCCTGCGAGGCCCGTTTAGGACCGGGCCCAGACAATTTTCCACCCTTAGTACCATGGTGTTGGTGGAGTACAGGGTCAACCTTACTACTTTTGAGTTGGCGGGGCCGATAAACAAATGGTGGAAGGCTTTTGAGGCTAGTAGGCCAGCTGACGCAGCACCACTTTCATGGTCTCGGTTCTCCGATATTTTTCTTGAGGGATTTTATTCCGTACACCCGCATGGACGAGTTACGCAATGAGTTTTCATAGTTGCACTAGAGGAGTATGATTGTGACCGAGTATGCTATGAGGTTTACATAGTTATCTCGTCATGCACCTTCCTTAGTTTCCACTGGCAGAGAGAGAGTCTGTAGATCTATTGAGGGGATCGTCTATAGCCATAGATTTGGGATGGAACGTTAGTTGGAGACTAAGACTTCATTTCATCAGGTCACGGAGATTCTTAGGAGGTTAAAACGTATCCGCTGTTAGGAGAGGGAGGATAAGGGGGCTAAGAAACCTCATGGTTATAGAGGATTTAGTTGTTTATACTCTTCAGCTTCGATCGGTCATAGTAGAGGCTTTTTCATTCGACCAGTTCAGTCCATACTTCAGGTTACCCATACAACTCCAGCTAGATATGGACCCCAAATCACTCGTACCAAACGACCATTGTTTAGTGCACCTTCTGTACAGGGTTCCTGCGGTGGTTATTCTAGTCATTCGAGGAACTCTATGTAGCAACAATCACACCCGCAAAGAAGTTGTTTCGAGTGTGGTGATACTAGGAACATTGTGAGATATTGTCATATACTTCGGATGGGTGGACCTCAGGAGGGTACTCAGTCTAAGGTTCCCGCTCCAATTGCTTCTCTACCTGCACATCCAGCTAGAGGTGGGGGACAAGCGGGTAGAGGTCATCTTAGAGGGCCAGGCCCGATGTTGTGATTACCCTATTAGGACTGAGGTAGTTGCATTAGATCTTGTCACTATAGGTATCGTACAAGTTTGTCATAGAGATGCATCATTTTTATTTGATCTGTGTTCAACTTATTTGTATGTGTCATCCTACTTTGCTTAATATTTGCATATATGTAACAACCGACCAGTCGTTTTGAGCTTTAGCGTGTTCTTCGGCGGTTTGAGGCCATGAACATCTTCACTTCAGGTATTATGACTTGTACGCATCATCAAAATTGAATCTCGGGAAGTTCGGAGTTGATTTGGAAAGGGAATTCTCATTTCAGAAGCATTAAGTTGAAAGAATGGACTAAGATTGGATTTTTGAGTAAACAATCTCGGAATTGGGGTTCGAAGGTTCCAGCAGGTTCGTATGATGATTTAAAACTTAGGCGTATGTCCGGATTGGATTTTGGAAGACCCGAAACGTTTCGGTGCCTATTATGGAAGTTAGCATTTTGGAAGAATCTCATAAGTTTTGGTTGAAGTGCATTTCAGTGTTATCAATGTTTGTTTAGGATTTCGAGTTTAGAAATAGCTCGGTATGGTGATTCTGGTATTGGGAGTGCAATCGAAAGTGAATTCAGAGGTCCGTAAGTCATTTTGAAGTCATTTGGCTAAAGATAGAAATTTGAAGGTTTTTGGGAAGTTTGACTGAGAGTTTGACTTTTTGATATCGGGGTCGGATTCTAATTCCGAAAGTTTTAGAAGGTCTGTAATGCCGAATATGACTTGTATGCAAAATTTGAGGTCAATAGGACATGATTTGATGGGTTTCGACATCGAATGTAGAAGTTTGAAATTTCAAAGTTCATAAAGATTGGATTGGAGTACGATTCATGATTTCGACGTTGTTTGATATGATTTGAGGTCTCGAGTGAGTTCATATCATGTTTTGGGACATGTTTGTATAATTAGTTAAGGTCCTAAGGGCCTCAGGTGGATTTCGGAAGGTTAACGGAATGAATTTCGGACCAAAGAGTTGCTGAAATTTTCTGCAGAAAGTTGTTTTGACAGCAACTAGTGCAATCACGGAGTTGAATTTGGAAGCTCATATCTTGAAATCTATAAGGAATCTGAAAATTTGCAAAACATAAAATTTGTTGTCCTTGCATTCTAGTTTCTAGAAAGTTAAACCATTCATTATTTAGACATTTTATCACAAAAGTATGATCGATTGAAAATGGCTGGTGGAGCAGTTTTGGCAGAATTTTCTAATGCATGGATCTTACTTTAGAAGCTCATATCTCAGAATATAGAAAGCGTTTTATGGTGTGCAACCTATCAAATGAAAGATCATCGAGTCTAGTTTCTAAATCTTTAAACCGTTTGTCATTTGGATATTTCCACAAGGAGTTATGGGCGTTTTAGCAGAAGTTGTACAGCAGGAAAATTTTTTAATAGGATGTACAACCTGCACAGCGTAGGGTACAACTCGATGAAGCCTGGGCAGATTGTTTTAAACACGAGTTTTGTCCCATTTTTTTCATTTCTTTCATTTGGATTGAACGATTTTGGAGAGCTAAAGGAGGGATTTTCACCAAGCAACATCAGGTAAGTGATTTCTTCCTATTTTTGAGTTAAATATGTGATCTTACATGGATTTAGACATGGAAAATTAGTATAAATTTGGAATTTTTGGGGAAGACCTAGAATTTGGAATTTTAGATTTTTTTTTTGGCAATCTGCTAGGCAAGCGCCTAGGGGTAGTTTTTTATTAATAAAAGAAAAGAAAATACAACAAATAGGAAAAGTACAAATAAGGGGGACAATAGCACCGGTATTGTTACCCATATGCCTTGGCTATATAATCACTCCTCTGTGCCTCACACTGCCTTATGATGACAACCTCATCTAGAGGATTCATGGTGTAGCTGTCGGCAACGTCTCACGAGGGCATATAATCTCATTGCCATGTGGATATTTTTCCAAAGGCATAGGACCAAGGCAACACAAACCGGGCTAAACCTTAACTTACTAATCCTATTGAGGCAAATAAAAAGCCTCGCTTACTAACAACCATGTAAAAAGAAAGAACTGGAAAGTACTAAATATTTAATGATCATCACAGAGTTTATAACATATTCTGTGATGATATTACAAATGAGTATACTAACATAATGGTAGAATAAAATGAAGATGGAATTAAATTGTTGTCCCTTCTTGCCCAAACTTATAAATTCTTCAATTTGTAATTCTTTGTCATCACTGTCCCAACTCTTCAAAATGTTTTCAAAATTCATGACTTCTTTTTTGAGCGGTTGGACCTCGTGGATGTAGTTGTGGCAGCCTGCTTTTGTTTGACAACTCTCATTGGAAGTCGCCTAACATTTAAAAAATCACTGACCTTGTCGTCCCAACTATTTTTCCTTGTATGTGTCTTCTTACCTTTTCCGCTATGCATAGGTGATAAATCTCCTTTTCTTGCGGCCTCTGCTCTGCATTGTTGTATCATTGCATCTTCCTCTCCTTCTTCATACAAGTCTCTCCCCAAGTGTACTGGTTGTGGATCATTTTGTTCAAACCCAAGTGACACCAATGTGTTTCCATCCTGATTTTTGGCCACTATTCCCTTGCTTTGATTTTGTTCAGTGAGTTGCATATTTTTTCTGCTTCTACTCATGCGTCCAGTGCTACCCACAGTAAGATTTAAAGAGTTAATTGGATTGGAACTTACCATTGCATCCAATAACTTCCTCTCCTCTAATGAAATAGCAGGATTGGTTGTCACAATCTGCTGCTGCCCCATCGTTTGAATCACTGTAGTGGACTGCTTCGATTCTACAGTTTGAACCAATCTTCCAGCTACTGCTTGTTGATCACCATTACGCCTATCAGTTGGAGTGTTTTCCATGGATTGTTGCTGCTGCTTGGACTGTGTTGCATAGGTGTGAGCTAAATTTCCAGCTCTTGCATTTCGAGTTGCTGTAGTTATTGTTGCAGCATCGTGCCTTTTTCCAGTGTGCTGTTATTGTTCAATAGCTGCTTGTGCTTCTGATGTTTGTTTCTCCACAGATGTCATAGCTGGTATAATTGCATTACTCTGCTGCTGTTGTCTAGGCCTTGCTGCATTTTTCAGTAGAAAAACAGCTGCTGTGTTTGGTCCAGCCTGTTGTTTTCCAGCTTGAGGCACAAAAGCTGGTGCTGTTGCATTAAGTTTTCTATTAGAGTTTACCTTTGTGGAGCTGCCGGTTTTGGGTGCTATTGACAGCACCTCCTCATCCCCACTACACTTCTCAACTTCATCAGAATAATCCTCCGCAAAACCTATGCCCAAATCTTCTTCATCTTCATATTCACGTTGGTTAGCCCATAACTTAGAGTTAATATCCATCAACTGTATTACCTCGTTATTATATCCTATTGATAAACTAGGCTTTCCAGATTCACCTTCAAACACCCCAAACGACTCCACTGATTGAGATGGGACATCAAACACGGAAGTGTTCAGCGTGACAAAAGGTTGTTTAGCCAATGTACCATTCATCATCATTTCATTTTGGGCATTTTTGATGATTTGCTCTAGATGAGTATTGGAAAATTGCAGCATAGGTACATTGGAACTATGAGCTTGGAAGCCTTCATTATTACTTGATCTTGCCATCAGTTCAGTCTGGTCATGTGCTGCAGCATGGATATCAGGTATTGTTAAAGTCCCAGCAGCCTGTTCCTTCACTCGAGCACCAGTTTTGTGAGAAATTTGTTGTTGTTTTCCACTAGTTGGAGAGTTGTTTTTTCCATATTTTGAGACTGTATCTCCACATACCAGTCCCAATTTCGTAGCATGATCATTATCTCCATCTTCTTGTTCAATGACCAATGCATCAAAAGCATTACTACACCTAATGTCTTATGATTCAAGTTCCTGCATTTTAAGATCTGTAGCAGCCCTTTTATTATGTGACACAGCTGACCAATTTATCTGCTCAATACCAACTGAGGCTCGATTACCATCTGCCACACCATTCACTACATTACCAATTTCTGCAGCAACTTCAGTTCGATTGTCAATTGATTCTTTTGTAAAACACCCAGTTGAAGCTTTAGACAAATTCTGCTTATCATAGGCTTCCACAACTGGATTCACCACATTAAAAATCCTTGGTAATGCTGTCTTAGCAGGAACATCACGTAAAGGTTTGGGTGGACCTTTATCGATCATTGAAACTTCACTTACAGCAGGATGCCCAGCTCTGTCACGATCAGCTACTGCTGTTGCATTGTCCTCCACCATCTGCTGAAGATGCTCAGGTTTACAAGGTGCAACAGCACCTATATTAACAATGGTAGATGCATGTCGATCCTCAGTTGCATTCAATGCAACAACAACCTCCTGATTCGATCCTACAATAGCTGGAATTTTTACAACTTTTTCAACTTGTCCTGCCCCTTGACTATTCTGCCCATAACTAGTAACAACTAGATCAACATCATCCTTCAAAGCACCAGTTGCATTCATTCGTGCAAAAATTGTGGCAGCATGGATATCAGCTGGAAGTTTAGCTTTCATATGAGCTGATGCATCAACTACTGCTATCCCTTGTTGCTTATTACTAGTCATTACTCGACTCAAATCAAATTATTGAACACCTGTTCGATTACCAGCAACTATCCCTTCACCATCTCTTTTTTGTCCAGCATTAACTACGATCAAATCTCCATTAACCTTTTCAGTAACATCAACATTTTGTTGTCCTCCATGCCTTACTCAATTCTCAACAGTTCCTTCATCCACATTCCCAGCTTTAACCAAATTCACTACATTGGAAATTCTAGCTAGAGCTCGATCAACTGGAATATCGGCACGGCTTGATGCATTAGTTATTTTCTGCAACTTAGCATTTAAATAATCCCTAGCATCCCCTTGTAATTTTTCCACTTTGCTTATCTCCTCAGCCAAAGCCAAAACTTCATTAGGCACTACATGATCATCATCACCTTGAGCATTTTGCATTTTCTTTCCTTTTAACAAACGACATTGAGTATCTTCATGTCCTTGATGCTTACAGTGGGAGCAATATGCAGGCAAATTATCATAGACAATTGTTTGGAAGTCCTCGACAATCTTTCCAGATTTGGAATCAATGTATTGCAGCCTCACCTTATCTGGATGATGATCCAGCAGATCCAAGATCACCTTCACTCTCGCTGTGCTCGGACGTGACTTAACTTGTGTGGCCTTATCAATGGCAATTGGCCTACCAACTGCAGCTGCGATGGACATTAAAGGTTTGCTTGCAAATAAGTTAGGTGACAGATTTGGAAGTGAAATCCAAACTGCCGCCTTAGATGTTTCCTCCTTAGGATTATATCCAACACTCCAGGGAAAAGTTCTAAATTGGTGTTCCTTTCCAGCATGTTGAAAGTAATTAACATGTCTTGACAATGAAGAAACAAAATCTTCATACCGATCACAACGCAACAAAATTTCTCTATGAGCAAGTAAACCTAAAACACAATGACCTTTAATACCTATGGTTTTCGGCAGTAAGCTTCTTAGCACTTGCAAATCTGGTGCACCAAAGGTTATCTTGATTACAATAGCTTGGTGTAATCCTTCTTCCTTTGCAAATTGCTCTCGTTCGTCCAAAGTAAACTGTAGTGTAGGAATTCCATGCACAAGAACCGTAGGTTTAAGTTGAAATTTTGTGATAGGTGGGACTGTTTGTTGGGTATTAACGCACGCTGCATATGTGATGTTGTTACTAATGGCAGTAACTTGCTTAGCCTTTTGGATTTGCTCTCCCATAGCTTGGAGCTGGGGAGAGACGATAACATCCATGGCTGCTCAAAACATCACATAATTGACGTGAATAACATCAATTAAAGCCTAAATCTGGAAAACAAATTTGGATGCTACAGTAACTCACGAGATAGAGTTTAAGATCTGGAAAAATTGGTTACGAATTTGAGGATGAAACCAATTGGGGATTGTGCGCAAAGAGTAGATGCTTCTTTTTACCTTGAATTTGAGCATGAAAATTAGAGCAAATTGTATATTTGAGTTAGTAAAGCTATGGGTAGAATTTATCTTCGAGAAATTTCGGAATCCGGGCACGTGGAACCGAGGGCATTTTGGTCAACTTTTCGAGCGGAGTTGGGAACTTATATAATTTGAATTGTTACAAGTATTAGAGTGAATTTGTATTGGTTTTACCGTTGTTTGAATAGTTTTGGGGCGTTGTGCATCAATTGGAGTTGTTGGAAGGACTTGGAAGTTGGTTATGGAAATTTCAGAGCGAGGTGAGTCTCCTTTCTAACCTTGTAACCGGGAATTGTTCCCATAGGTGAAAGAATTGGTTATGTGCTTCTATTTGTGGGGGATACGTACGCACGAGGTGACGAGAGTCTGTTCGTAGCTACTATTATATTTAAGTCCAGGTAGTCCAAGACCTAAAAGCATGCTATACTTGGAATAATTGTAATCTTATTGACAATTGAATTTCTTAAATCCTATTGAATTGTTAAATGAATTTCTCAAAGGATTAAACTTCATTTTTCTTGAATCATTAAAAGAGAATTGGCTTTTATTTGGTTAAGTGTTCCCCGATAAATTCTTAATTGGATGTTTGAGCGTGTATTTCTTTGTGTACCTACGTCACATGAATGATTCGCAAGCAGTATGATTGTTTATTTAAATTTGACCGTATCGCAAGTATGATTCGCGAGCGGGGTAATAAATGCATCTATGGTTTGGGCCGTTCGACCCTCGGTGTGCACATTTTACATTTCTGTTGGATCGGGCCGTATGACCTCGGCATGATATGTGCATGCTTGTATCGCTTGCCTGAGAATTTTAAATGTTGATAATTGCCTTTCCTAGCCAGTGATAAATTGATAAAGATAATGAAAAGTAAATCTTTGGAAATCCTTATTATTTGAAAAGTTGTTTACCTGTTTTCCGGCTTTATGATTTTAATTATTCTTATGAAATCCATGAATTTCTCACACTTTTACTATATTATCATTGGACCACTAGTAAATGTCGAAGTCAACCTCTCGTCTCTACTTCTTCGAGATTAGACGTGATACTCATTTGGTACACGTTGTTTTCATACTCATACTACACTTGCTGTGCATTTTTGTTCCATATGCACATGCATCTCTAGTGGCCTAGTAGGTGTAGCGGCATGGTTTTTACAGAGACTTAGGTGAGCTACACTTCTCGAGATGACCTACAGCCAGCAGAGTCTCTTTCAAATTACTGTATTTACTTTCTGTCCAATATTGTATTCTGGACGGTTGTTGTACTACATTATTTCCTAGAAATTGCTCATGTACTTGTGACACCGCGTTCTAGGATGATCATGAGATTTTTCAGTAATTAAATTTTGTAAAAACATCCTCATTTATCCAGCAGATTTATTATTTATTTGTTTAAAGGAAATGATTTCAAAATAATTAAAATTAGTAATTTATAGAAAATTGTGGTTAGCTTGCCTGACAGTGGTGTCCGGCTCCATCACAACCCTTTGTGTATTTTGGGTCGTGACAATATGTCTTTGTGATTCACTGGATGCTCTTGTTTATGTGTATACACCCGTTGGGGATTCTAGTATGGTGGATCATATCTATCATTCTTGTTTGTTCACTATTGATGGCTACGAGACTAGGGTTGATCTTCTATTACATAATATGGTGGAATTTTGATGTAATTTTGGGTATGGTTTGGTTGTCTCCGTACCATGCTATTCTTTATTACCATGCTAAGGCCGTAGCATTGCTTATGACGGGGTTTCTGAGGTTGGTGTGGAGATGTTCCTTGGGTCGTAGTCCTAATAGGGTTGTTTTTTGTCTGAAGGCTCAATGGATGATTGAAAATGTGTGCTTGGAATAGTTAGCCTTTGCTAGAGATATGAGTACTTATAGTCCCATAATTGATTCAGTCCCCATTGTGAGGGAGTTTCCAGATGTTTTACCTGCAGACTTACCGGGTATGCCACCTGATAGGGATATTGATTTTGTCATTGACTTGGAACTAGGCATTGAGCCCATTTCTATCCCATTGTATTTCACGACGAATCAATTGAAGGAACAACTACAAAAATTGCTAAATAAAAGAATTGCACCGGTTCTATCTATGAAGAAGAAAGACGATTCTATGAGAATGTGTATTGACTATCAGTAGTTGGACAAGGTTACCATCAAAAAGAAGTATCCATAACCACGTATGATGATTTATTTGATCAGTTTCATGGTTTTAAGGTATTCTCAAAGATTGATTTGAGATCAGGGTACCACAATTAAAGATAAGGGCCTCCAAACATTTATAAGACGACCTTTAGGGCTCGTTATGGACATTATGAGTTCTTAGTGATGTCTTTTAGGCTGACCTATGCCCCAACAACTTTAATGCATTTGATGAACAATATGTTTCATCCTTATCGTGATTCTTTCATTATTGTGTTCATTGATGATATATCGGTGTATTCCCATAGTAGGGAGGAGCATGAGCAGTACTTGAAAATTGTGCCCAGACTTTGAGGGAGAAGAAGTTATATGCTAAGTTTTCCAAGCGCAAGTTTAATTTAGATTTAGTAGTATTCTTGGTCCACGTGGTGTCTAGTGAGGGGATTAAGGTGGATCCTCAGAAGATTGAAGCAGTTCAAATTTGGCCTAGACCTTCTACCACTACAAAGATTCGGAGTTTCCTAGGGTTGGCTGGGTATTATTATAGTTCTGTAGAGGTTTTTCATCTATCACAGCCCCATTGAGTAAGTTGATTGAAAATGGTGCCCCATTCAGGTAGTCTGATGAGTGTGAGGAGATCCTTCAGAAGCTCAAGACTGCTGATCGGTTCCAAGCCTACAATACTATTGAGTAGCGAGGGTGGTCGATGAAGTTTTAACCCAACTAGGTCGGGATCGAATCCACAGGGAGTTAATGTTTGTAATTAGGATTATATCTAAGCTAGATACGAGCTTTGAGTCTAATTACACTTCCACAAGTTTGGGTTTTATTTCTGCTTCTAACTTTACTCTAAAGATTGCAATGATTGAAACCAAGGACAATATTTTTGTTGTTGTTTTTCATGTGTTTAAAAAGACTAGGCTCATGATTTTTACCTAGGTGGATATCTAACGGGTAGAAAATCTAGGGAAAGCTTGATTAGTTGGGATCATAATATAATTGTGACACCCGGGTACTCACTGTATACCTCTCGGTAGTTTGAGTGATTTTACACAATTTGGCTTTCTCAAGTCCAAATGGGTATTCATTCAAATCAAGTGATATTAGCTTAAGTCGGGTATTACTATCTCTAGGTTTAACCCTTTAATTGGGGCTATCATGTCACAACCCAAACTGGAGGTTCATGACTAGCACCCGTGCCATATTTGTCGAGCACCAACTTAAATTTTATCTAATCTTCCTTATTATCTTTAAGGGACGACGAGAACAATATAAATGGTAGACACAGATCATGAACAACCAACAATTAAAGATAATGGCATGAACATACATAACATGGGATGACCAGACAACCAAGAAACTGTATATAAGGTAAGAGCTTTTGATGACCCAAAATATCATTACTTGTTTAAAAATAATTCTGCATTCTGAGGCCTTAAGAACCTACTTCAGCATTCCCTCGATTTGCGTGCACAGTCCGGACGCATAAATGGAAACCAATTTTGTGAAAATCTTTGAAAAATGATGAATTTTGACCTTAAAATAGATTTAAGTTGACTTCAGTCAAAATTTTGGGTAAATAGATCCGGATGCATGATTTGACAGCTCTAAATGGTCCGTAGAAAAATATGGGACTTGGGCGTGTGCCCGAAATCGAATTCCGAGGTCCCAAGCCCGAGAAATATATTTTTAAAGGAAATTATTTTCTGGAATATTTAGTAGTTTTTTGGAAATAAAATGTGTTTAAAATTTGATGGTATCGGGCCCGCATTTTGGTTTCGGAGCCCGGTACAAGTCTTATATGTGGTTTAGGCCGAGCCTATGAAATATGGTAACAAACGGAAGTCGTTTGATGTTATTTGGACCCATAGTTGTAAAAATTGATACTTTGAAAGTTTTGAGGTTTTTCTTAGATTTCTACGGTAAATTCATTGCCAAAGATGTATTTTGGCGATTTGATCACACAGATAAGTTCATATGATGTTTTTGAGTTAGTATGCATGTATGGTTTGGAGCCCGAGGGCTTGGGTAAGTTTCGGATAGGTTTCGGAAGGTTTTAAACATAGGAAAAAGTTGCAGGTTTTTCAGTTTCTGGTGTTCTAGTGTGTTGTTCTTCGCGTTCGCGGAAGGACTCTCACGAACGCGAAGGGTAAGTCAGGCTAAAGTAAATTTCCTTCTACTCGAACGCGAGATACAGGATGCGAACGCGAAGCTTTGGGGGTGTTTCCCTTCGCGGACGCGGACCTGCTATGTCACGACCCAAACCGAAGGGCCGCGACGGACACCCAGTGCCTTACTCAACCGAGTACCAATGTAACATATCTTTCTTATCATGTTATCATGAGTAAATGAGCCAAAAAACCCGTCATGAGATAACAAGAATAAAACATAATGGAATACTCAACATATGAAGACCCAACATGATATACAAACTAATATAGGCCGACATGACCATTAGTAAACTCGAAACATAGGCCGACAAGGCCATACAATTATCCATACACCTGATATCTATCTACAAGCCTCTAAGAGTACATAAAATCGTAAAGGTCGGGACAGGGCCCCGCCATACCAATCAATATATATCCAAAGCATACTGACCAAATAGGCAACTCCAAAGCAAGTGGAGTGCACCAACACCTTCGTTGAGCTGATAGCCTACTAGGAGGACTGTCAACCTATCAATCGGGACCTGCGGGAATGAAACGCAGCGTCCCCAGGCAAAAGATATGTCAGTACGAATAAAGTACCGAGTATGTTAGGCAGGAAAGCATAAACAAGAACAGTAATGTAAAGAGAGAGATAAATGAGATACAACCTGTAACATCTGAGTGCCTCTAGGGTCTATGATATGAAATGCATAATACATATATATACATAAACTTTTTAAAACATTCTCCTCTATGGGCATCATCATCATCATATCGTACCCTGCCTTAAAGAGGACTCGGTAAAAGCGTACCCGACCATCATAAGGTTTGGTAGAATCATACCCGATCACGTGGAGCTCGGTAAACCCAACTGATCAGTGGTTGCACAATAGGTGTCGTACCCGGCCGACTATAGCGTGGCTCGGTAGAGTAAAATAGATACTATATATAATGCATGCTAGACTCATGAAATCACCTTCTAAACCTTTTTGAGTGACTTAAGAGCACTATGGACATCCATACCCTCAATATGAACCTTATTAGGATTCAAGGATCATACACACTTGCTTAGAATAATTTTATAAGGAAAGAACAACATGGACAACCTTAGTTGCTAGGAGTAGATCCGTTATGAAGTAGCCTATTCATTTCACTTTAGATCATGCAAAAAGAAAGAAGAAAGTTCCTTAACATACCTTAAACCCGTTGAGTCCTTAATCACTTCCAAGCAATTCTTCAAACAAGTCAACTCAATCTATCATAGTATAAGGAGATTCAAAATCAGTGCTGAGTAGAGGCTAAGTCTATAACGTCAGCTAGTAGCTCGTTTACGTAAATTTTGGCAGCATCTCCCTTGTAACAAGGTCCTCCTCCAATACCATATACAAACAACAATGACTAGAGCAATCCATCAATACATAATTATCAATATCAAGACACTATATAACAACAACAAGTCACAACTACATTACGACGAGCGGCAAGCTCCGATTGGAATCCGTATACCCCTTATCAATCCTTATAGACTTATTAATTCAACATAAAAGTATCATTAACATGATAATGATGTCATTAATCAATGATTCCAGCCTTAAACCATATATTTATAACAACCAAAAATAATCCACAACTTCAACTATCCGCAATTAGCAACTTTATTCACTAGTTCATGTCTAGCCCATCCATTTAACTTAATCAACATCAAGATAACCTTAGGCACAAGTAAGAACACAATATAAATACCTCATACAGTAACTTCAAGTCAAAATCCAAGTTATATTAAGTTTACAACAACCCTCAATAGCAATACAACACCATAGAAGTGACTTAAGCTAACCCAAGTATTATCTTGTAGTTTATCATCCTAACAACTTAACCAACATACAAGCAAGATTAAGCACAATTAGTAGGCTGTTATACTCACCTTAGACAGCAGCAACAACTTGGAATTTCATCCAAATACAGCTCACAACAATCCTCAATGACAACACAACCTCAAAGAGGTGTTGTTCTTCACTAGAACTTAGTTTTGATGTTGAAATATGGTGTAATCACTTTGGAATCACTTCACACCCTTGTGGTATATGTTTAGGAGGGTTAGGAGAAGTTTGGAGACGACTTTTAGTTGAAAAATGAGCAAAAATAAGCGTTCAAATTGTTTATAAATTGAAGTAGGTCAACCACCGCCTAAGTGGGTCCCATTGGGAGCTGCTTGCGCGGTCTCGCAAAAACACAAATATCTTTCTAGTACGATGTCGTATGGACGAATGATTTAATGCGTAAGAAACTAGACTCGTAAATCTTCAATTTTGTAGGTAGAAAACCCCATGATTCCAAGTATATTTGGAGAAATTCTCAGATACATTTGACCTAAATTTCAGCAAATTTATGAATGTAACTTGTGATGACCTTTGCCAACTCATTTCCACAACTTGCTTGCCTTCAAAATGTAGAAAATGAAAATCATATGACTAAAATGATATTGTTGTGTTCTTAATAAGTACTACGAATTCCTAAGTTGTTGATTCTTTGTGTTGAGCAAGGATTAGGATTATTCTCGTGAAAATTGCTTATGATTGGGTATTGGTGCTAGTTGATTAAGTTAGATGTTGGAACAAGTTTAGTTATACCTGATTTTCCCTTGCCGGGCTGTATTTACTTATACTGTCGATTCCTTTGTCGGGATAGTGTTGTTTCTTTATTGTTCCCTTGCCGGGGCTCTCTTTGTTATTGGTGCTGAACTGTATATGTGGATCGGGTTGCACACCGCAACAATATTAAATTTGGATCGGGTTGCATGCCGCAACAATATTATGTTTGGATCCGGTTGCAAGCCGCAACAATATAATTGGATCGGGTTGCACGCCACAACAGTGATAAATAATATGGATCAGGTTGCATGCCACAACAGTGTTCTTATGATTTGGATCGGGTTGCGTGCCACAATAGTAGATAATAAAAGTGTTTATTGGTTTGTTATGATATCTTTATTCTTTTGTTGTGAATTCTAAATTGTCTTTATGCTTTTCTCTTGAATTACTATTGGTAAATGATATTCCCCCGCAGCACGTCCCCCTCTCATCATTAATTATTTATTTCTATTTTATTTTTCGCTGTAAATAATATAACTGCATAAGTTTAGTTGGTAGTCTGGTCCTAGCCTCGTCACTACTTCGCTGGGGTTAGGCTAGGCACATACTAGCACATGGGGGCGATTGTGCTGATACTACACTCTACACTGTGTGCATATCCCGGAGCAGCAGCTTTTGAACCGTAGCTTTGGGTGGTTGCCTTCAGTCCGGTCGGAGATTTCGAGGTAGTCCTACAGGCGTCCGTATACCCTGGCATTCTCCTCTATCTTTATATTCTG
Organism: Nicotiana tabacum; assembly: GCF_000715075.1. Taxonomy (NCBI): domain Eukaryota; kingdom Viridiplantae; phylum Streptophyta; class Magnoliopsida; order Solanales; family Solanaceae; genus Nicotiana; species Nicotiana tabacum. The sequence continues at coordinate 72,416,707 of NC_134085.1, forward strand.
TTTTCATTTACTTCAGAGACAAAATGTATCTTTCTTTTCAAACAATTGTTTGTAGTATTCGTAGATAGTTCGTGATATTGTGACACCGGTTCCGGGTAGAGATGTACTTGATATTGTCGTACTTGTTTTTTTCTAAGTTATCAGATTATATCATCCGCATGTCTTTAATTATTGATAATATTTCACTGTTGATCGCATGTTGTTTTAAACTGTTAAAAAGGGCTAAATAAAAGAGTTAGTAAATCTATAATACTCGGCTTGCCTAGCTTTCACGAGTAGGCACCATCACAACTCTCGAGGGTGGGAAATCCGGGTCGTGAAAAGTTGGTATCAGAGCTCTAGGTTACATAGGTCTCACAATTCACGGACAAGCTTAGTAGAGTCTGAGGTCCCAGTAGCATCTCCCACGAGGGCAGAGGGTGAGGCCAAGGCCATGCTAGAGGCCGAGGTAGGGGCAAAGCTCAACCCAGAGCAGCAGCACCAGCGGCGGAGCCTCAGGTTGATTTTGATGATGAGGTTCCGGCCCAGACAGTTCCGGTGGGCCCAGATCAGGTCCTAGAGGGGTTTATTACTACCCTAGTAATCGATGATGATCTGGTCCGTCTAGTGGTCCTTATGGAGAGTGTCACCCGGGTAGGCTTGCTTCCTTTAGCACTAGCCATCTCTCAGGCTAGAGGAGGAGCCTAGACTCCTGGTACTCACACTCCGGAGCCTATGGCTCCCCAGTTCCAGACTCCAGCAGCTCAGCTAGTTGGTGCAGTTGAGCCGTGTGTGGTAGCTCAGACCGGTGATGGAGCAACTATGTCTGCCGATGCTTTGTGAAGATTGGATAGGTTCACCAAACTCCTCACTACTACTTTTAGTGGTGCATCTTCTGAGAATCCCCAGGATTATCTAGACAGCTGTTATGAGGTTCTCAGGAACATGGGGATAGTGGAGACCAATGGGGTCGACTTTGCTACTTTCCGCTTGTCTAGATCCGCCAAGACTTGGTAGAGAGAATATTGTTTGGCTAGACCAGCCGGATCGCCAGCTTTGACTTGGGAATAGTTTACTCAGCTATTTGTGGAGAAGTTTCTCCCTATCATTCAGCGAGAGATCTATCGAAGGCAGTTTGAGCGTCTCCAGCATGGTTCTATGACCATTACTCAGTATAAGACCAGATTCATCGACTTGACCCGTCATTCTCTTATCATACTTCCCACCGAGAGAGAGAGAGAGAGGGTGATGAGGTTCATGGAGGGACTTATTCAGCCGATTCGACTTTAGTTGGCTAAGGAGAGAGGGAGTGATATTTATTTTTAGGAGGCGGCCAATGTGGCCAGGAGAGTTGAGACGATTATGTAGCAAGGGGGTGGTCAGGGGTCTAACAAGAGGCCTCATCATTCAAGCAGATTCAGTGGTGCCTCTTCTGGAGGCAGGGATTCGTATGGTAGAGGCCATCCTCCTAGGCCTTTTCAGTCAGCACTTCAGGTTTCTCACGACGCTTCAGGTGGCTGTGGCTCTCATATGCAGTATTCCGATCAGCAGCCCTACAGTGCACCACCAACTCCTATCAGTACACCGCCGCTCCAGAATTTTCGGGGTGGTCATTCAGGTTGTCAGGGTCAGTCGCAATTTCATCAGCCGCTACATTCAGGTGGATGCTTTGACTACGGTGAGTATGGTCATATCCGGAGGGATTGTCCAAGATTGGTGGGTACTCATTCGCAGCATCAGGGTTCCCGTGCTATAGTTCAGGCCCCAGGTGTTCCACCGCCCGCCCAACCAGCTAGAGGTAGGGGTAGAGATGCTAGAGGTGGAGGTAGAGGTATTAGAGGTGGAGGTCAGACAGCTAGAGGTGGAGGCCAGCCAGTAGCAGGCCGTCCCAGAGATGTAGTTCAGGGTGGTGGGGCCCAACCCCGATGTTATGCTCTTCCAGCCAGGCCTGAGGTAGAGGCTTCTGATGCAATTATCATAGGTACTATTCTGGTTTGTAGTAGAGATGCTTCAGTCCTATTTGATCTAGGGTCTATATACTCCTATGTGCCATCTTAATTTGTACCATATCTGGTCATGCCTAGTGATTCCTTGATTGCCCCTGTATATGTGTCTACACCGGTGGGTGATTCTATTGTGGTAGATCGAGTCCATAGTTTGTGTATAGTTATGATTGGGGGTCTTGAGACTCATGTTGATTTGTTACTTCTGGACATGGTTGATTTTGATGTCATACTGGGGATGGACTGGTTATCACCTTATCACGCTATCTTGGACTGTTATACCAAGACTGTGACCTAAGCCTTACCGTGTTTGCCTAGTTTAGAGTGGAGAGGGACTCTTGGTCATTCTACCTGTAGTGTTATCTCTTATGTGAAGGCTCGGCATATGATCGAAAAGAGGTGTTTGGCCTATTTGGCATATGTTCGCGATTTTAGTGCTGGGGTTACTCTTATTGATTATGTGCCTATTGTTCGTGAGTTCCCTGAGGTATTTCCTTCAGACCTGCCAGGTATGCCACTCGATAGGGATATTGACTTCTGCATTGATTTAGCTCTGGGTACTCAGCCCATTTATATCCCGTCGTATCGTATGGCCCCGCCTGAGTTGAAAGAGTTGAAGGAGCAGTTGCAAGACTTGCTTGAAAGGGGTTTCATTAGACCTAGTGTTTCGCCTTGGGGTGAACCGGTGTTGTTTGTTAAGAAGAAGGATGGATCGATGCGAATGTATATGGATTACCGGCAGTTGAACAAGGTTACAATCAAGAATAAGTATCCATTGTCGAGGATTGATGATTTGTTTGATTAGCTTTAGGGTGTCAAGGTATTTTCAAAGATTGACTTGAGATCTGGCTACCATCAGTTTAGGATTAGGGCATCCAATGTCCCTAAGACAACTTTTCGCACTCGATACGGACATTATGAGTTCTTGGTGATGTCATTCGGGTTGACAAATGCCCCAACAACTTTTATGGATTTGATGAACCGAGTGTTCATGCCTTACTTGGATTCGTTCGTGATAGTCTTCATTGATGATATTTTGATTCATTCCCGCAGCCGAGAGGAGCACGCACAGTATCTTAGAGCAGTTCTTCAGACTTTGAGGGATAGTCAGTTGTATGCAAAGTTTTTGAAGTATGAGTTCTGGTTGAGTTCAGTTGCATTCTTTGGTCATGTTGTATCAGCATAGGGTATTCAAGTTGATCCGAAGAAGATAGAGGTAGTCAGGGACTGGCCTAGACCCATATAAGCTATAGAGATCTGTAATTTCTTGGGTTTGGCAGGCTACTATCATCGGTTTGTAGAGGGGTTTTCATCTATTGCAGCCCCGATGACCAGGTTGACCCAGAAGGGTTCCCAGTTCAGGTGGTCGGATGAGTGTGAGGCGAGCTTTCAGAAGCTCAAGACAGCTTTGACTACGGCACCAGTGTTGGTTTTGCCCACAGGTTCAGGTCCATATACAGTTTATTATGATGCATCTCGTATTGGACTCGGTGCGGTGTTGATGTAGGATGGCAAGGTCATTGCCTATGCTTCACGGTAGTTGAAGATTCATGAGAAGAACTATCCGGTTCATGGTATAGAGTTCGCAGCCATTGTTCACGTGTTGAAGATATGGAGGCATTATCTGTATGGCGTGGCATGTGAGGTGTTCACGGATCACATGAGTCTGCAGTACTTGTTCAAACAGAAGGAGCTAAACTTGAGGCAGAGAAGGGGGTTTGAGCTGTTGAAAGACTATGATATCACCATCTTTTATCATCCGGGAAAGGCTAATGTGGTGGCCGATGCGTTGAGTAAGAAGTCAACTAGTATGGGTAGTCTTGCTTATATTCCGGTCGGCGAGAGGCCGCTTGCTTTGGATGTTCAGGCTTTGGCCAATCAGTTCGTGAGGTTGGATGTTTCTGAGCCCACCCATATGTTAGCTTGCATAGTCACTCGTTTTTATTTATTGGAGCGTATCAAAGATCGATAGTATGATGATCCTCATTTGTGTGTCCTTAGAGACACGGTGCATCATAGAGGTGCCAAGCGTGTTACCTTAGGAGATGATGGAGTTTTGAGATTGTAGGGTTGAGCTTGTGTGCCTAATGTGGATGGACTCTGAGAGTTGATTTTGGAAGAGGCCCATAATTCCTGGTACTCTATTCATCCAGACGCCGCTAAGATGGATCAGGATTTGCGGCAACATTATTGGTGGCGGAGAATGAAGAAGGATATTGTTGCCCATATAGCTCGGTGCTTGAACTGTCAGCAAGTTAAGTACAAACATTAGAGGCCCGTTGGTTTGTTCCAGAAGATTGAGATTCCTGAGTGGAAGTGGGAACGTATCACTATGGACTTCGTTGTTGGACTACCACGTACTCAGAGGAAGTTCGATGTAGTGTGTGTTATTGTTGATAGGCTGACCAAGTCAGAACATTTCACTCCTATGGCAGTCTACTACTCTTCCGAGAGGTTAGCTGAGATCTATATCCGGGAGATTGTTCGTCTTCATGGTGTGACCATGTCTATCATTTCAGATCGAGGTACGCAATTTACCTTAAATTCCTTGAGAGCAGTTCAGCAAGAGTTGGGCACACGGGTTGAGTTGAGCACAGCGTTTCATCCGCAGACGGACGGGCAGACCGAGCAGACTATTCAGATTTTGGAGGATATGCTACGAGCTTGTGTCATTGACTTTGGAGGCCCGTGGGATTAGTTTTTGCCTTTTGCAAAGTTTTCCTACAACATCTACCAGTCAAGTATCCAGATGGCTCCTTATGAGGCTTTGTATGGTAGGCGATGTCGGTCACTGGTTGGATGGTTTGAGCTGGGAGAGGCTCGGTTGTTGGGTACGGATCTAGTACAGGATGCCTTAGACAAGGTCAGGATTATTCAGGTTAGGCTCCGTACATCTCAGTCTAGGCAAAAGAGTTATGCCAACCGTAAGGTTCGTGATTTGGCTTTCATGGTCGGTGAGCGGGTATTGCTTCGAGTGTCGCCTATGAAGGGTGTGATATGATTTGGGAAGAAGGGCAAGCTTATCCCTAGGTTCATTGGCCCGTTTGAGATCCTTGATCGAGTGGGAGAGGTGGCTTACAAACGTGCGTTGCCGCCGAGCTTATTAACCGTGCATCTAGTGTTTCATGTGTCCATGCTTCAGAAGTATCACGACGATCCATCCGACGTGTTAGATTTCAGCACTGTCCAGTTGGACAAGGACTTGTCCTATGTGGAAGAGTCGGTAGCTATTCTAGACCGGCATGTTTGTCAGTTGAGATAGGAAAGTTTTACTTTTGTTCGTGTTAAGTGGAGAGGTCAGCCAGCTGATGCATCGACCTGGGAGTCCGAGTCTGACATGCGGAGCCGTTATCCCCATCTTTTCCCCGACTTAGGTACTTCCTTCTTATGCCCGTTCGAGGACGAACGTTTGTTTTAGAGGTGGAGAATGTGATGACCCAGAAGGTCATCACTTGTTTTAGAGATAAATTCTGCATTCCGAGGCCTTAAAAACATCCTTCAGCATCACCTCGATTTGTGAAAATCTGTGAAAAATGATGAATTTTGAATTTAAAGTGAATTTAAGTTGACTTCGGTCAACATTTTGGGTAAACGGACCCAGACCTGTGATTTAACGGTCCCGGAGGGTCCGTAGAAAAATATAGGACTTGAGCGTATGCCCAGAATCGAATTCTGAAATCCCAAGCCCGAGAAATGAATTTTTAAAGGAAATTGTTTTCTGAAATATTTAGGAGTTATGGAAATAAAATGTGTTTAAAATTTGATGGTATCGGGCCCGCATTTTGGTTCCGGAGCCCGGTACAGTTCTTATATGTGGTTTAGGCCGAGCCTGCGAAATTTTGTAAGAAATGGAAGTCGTTTGATATGATTCGGACCCGTAGTTGCAAAAATTGATACTTTGAATGTTTTGAGGTTTTTCTTAGGTTTCTATGCTAAATTCGTTGTTAAGTATGTTATTTTGGCGATTTGATCGTACAGATAAGTACATATGATGTTTTTGAGTTAGTATGCATGTATGGTTTGGAGCCCCGAGGTCTCGGGTGAGTTTCAGATACGTTTCGGAAGGTTTTAAACATAGGAAAAAGTTGCAGCTTTTTTAGTTTCTTGTGTTTTGGTGTGTTGTTTTTCACGTTAGCAGAAGGACTCTCGCGAACATGAATGGTAAGTCAGGCTAAAGGAAATTTCCTTCTACGCGAGCGCGAGACACAATATGCGAACGCGAAGCTTTGGGGGTGTTTCCCTTCGTGAACGTGGACCTGCTATCGCGAACGCGAAGGCCTTTGGGCCTAGGCAGGGGGGAGGGATTTTACTCTTCGCAAACGCAGCCACACGACCGTGAACGCAAAGACTCTGGGGGCTGAAGCTCCGCGAACGTAAGCATTTTATCGCGAACGCGCAGGTCAATTGGGCCTGACCCATCGCGAACGCGACAGACCCATCGCGAACGCGATGAAGGTCTGCCCAGTGATTTTAAAACAAAAGCAAAAATGGGCATAACCCATTTACTTCATATTTTCAAAATTTGGGAGCATTGAGGCAATTTTTAAAGAACAATTTCTTCCCCAAAACATTGGTAAATGATTCTAAACCTTTTCTTTCGATTTCCCATTGCATTTCATCAATTTTCATCCTAAAATCTAGAGTTTTTATGGTAGAAAATCTAGAGTTTCGATTATTCTCGTGGAAATTGCTTATGATTGGGTATTGTTTCTAGTTGATGAAGTTAGAGGATGGAACAAGTTTGGTTATAGCTGATTTTCCCTTGTCGGGATATATTTACTTATTCTGTCGATTCCCTTGCCGGGATAGTGTTGTTTCTTTATTGTTCCCTTGCCGGGGCTCTCTTTGTGATTGGTGTTGAAATGTATGTGTGGATTGGGTTGCGTGCCGCAACAATATTATATTTGGATCGGGTTGCACACCGCAACAATATTATGTTTGGATCGGGTTCACGCCACAACAATATAATTGGATCGGGTTCCACGTCGCAACAGTGATAAATAATATGGATCGGGTTGCACACTGTAACATTGCCGAAACAGGGCCCCGACATACCCGTGATGTATATAACAAATATGCATACCAAGACCACGGCAAGTCCAGAGAAAGTGTCTCGCTAATAACCGCTGAAATGGGCAGCCTATTGTGGTGGGGGAGTTGTGTCTACCCGTCTATCAGTACCTACAGCACGACATGCAATGTCTACAAATAAAAAGGACGTCAGCACGAATAAAATACTGAGTATTCAAGGCATGAAACTATAAGTACGAACAGTAATGTAAGCAGGGATAGAGAATATACAACCTGTAACATCTGGGTATCTCTGAGGGATACTGACATGAAATGCATAATACATATGTATATATACACAAACTGTTAAAACATACACCTCTGTAGGCATCATCATCATCATATCGTGCATGGCCGCAATAAGCTCGGTAAAAATGTACTAGGCCATCATAAGGCTGGGTAGAATCGTACCCGACCACGTGGAGCTCGGTAAAACCCAACTGATCAATGGTTGCATAATAGGTGCCGTGCTCGACCGTCTATAGCGCGACTCGATAGAGTAAAATAGATACATATATATAGTGCATGCTGGACTCATTGGAATAATATTTTGAATCTTTCGGAATGACGTAAGATCGGTATCCTCTGTACACGTTATTAGGACTAACTCTTCATCATAAATCTTATAAGAATAAGTAATTACCAACAGCATTTATAATAAAAGAATAAGACAAGCAACATCAACATCAATAACTCCATAAGAAGGGAAACAATGTAAGTACTAATAGCTTCTAAGAGTAGAGTATCTTTCGAAGCTCGTTCATTACATTATGTACAATCGGAGTCGTGAAAAAGAAGGAATGGGATAGCCTCACATACCTTGTATATACTGTCCAACCTCAAGCTATGTAAATGTCACGACTCTTTAGTCTACAATAAGAGAAATGACACTATCGTTATCGTCTAAGCATCGTAACTATTATGTATCGACCGCAACCTATTTTACGATAAAATGTACATCACTTCCCCTATTTATATGAATTCCCATAAGTCAAAACAATCACTAAACATCCCAAACTACATCAATAATAATCATATTGAGCCTCCCAAAATAGTCCACCAACCAATAACTACCAAGCCTTTCGATATATATTTCATAAGTTCTAGATTCAACAACTTAGATGCAACATGGATAATATTAAATACATGTAGAGTAAGAGTTTACTTACCTTTAAACAGAAAGAACAACTCCAATTTGACCTTAATTATCCACGAAATTTGCCTCTAATGCTACCACAAGAACAAGGAAGCGAAACTAGCAATCATTTAGGGTTTTTCGGCACTAGAATCACTTTAGAAGACTTGAAATCACCGAGGGTTGATATTAAAAACTTGAGGGAGTATTTATAGAACATAAACCACATAAAAAAACCTTCCACACTAGCTGGAACAACACAAAAATGAGAAACAACAAGAAGAACAAGAAACTTACTAGCGCCACGGGATTCCCGACACTTGATTTGTGTTGTTTGCCCTTTGTTTGGATCTTGTATTATGAGAGAAACTTGAGAGAATATTTTTAACATTCTAAGGTCTGAATATACTGAGAAAAATGACTTAAAACGGGTTGAGGCATCTTTTATATATATCCATATATCTTAAACCGCCTATGTGGGCCCCATAGAGAGCTGCTTGGCACAGTCTCGCGAAAACGTGAATATCTCTCTACTCCGAGATCGTATTGACGAAAGGTTTAATGTGTTGGAAACTAGACTCATAGATCTTAAATTTGGTATATATATCACTCCATAATACAAATTAAATTGGGAGAAAAGCTTATTAACATTTGACCTAAAGTTTAAGTAAAATTATGAACCTAAGTTGCGACAACTGTTGTCGACTTTTGTTTCATAACTCGTTTGACTTCAAGACTTATGATACAGATATTATATAATTCAAATACCTTAAAACATGACCTTTTGAATATATTAAGCACCTCTAGGTTTAAATTCTTATCATCCTAAAGATAATCTCTTCATGGATTTACATCGACTACCTTAAGGCATGAACAAACGTACATGTATATGGGTTGTAACACATCAATTTTTCGAGTTCACCCTAATTCCTTGTTAGCCTAGTTGTCCTATACTTAGTACCTCTTACTCAAGTAAAGACTAATTCATAAAGACATGAATCAATGTTTGCAACCATTAATTCTATAGTTCTAGCAAGAACTAGGCTAAATATTACTAACCCATTCACATTCAAGCCCTAAAATCAAATACCCATTAAATACCCACACTAGGGTTTGGTCACAACCCTAGATATGGGTTTAGCTACTAATGGAAATAACAGAAATTATAGATGAAATGAAGTTAAAATCCATAATATTAATTTATGGAATGTAACTCTAATGTTAAAAGATAAAACTAGTATAAATGTTTCGAAAACAGAATTCTCAGCCGTCTCACTTGCTCATACAAAACATAGCTAAAAATATGTGACAAAAATTGTCCCTGCGGAGGTTGTGCGGCCGCATAATTCTGAGTGCGGCTGCACCCTTGCTTTCGCGACCACATAATTCTGATGCGGTCCGCATTTTTCTCTTTTGGATCTGGGTTGAACTAGACTTTCACGAACCGCATAATTCCAAGTGCGGCCGCGCTCCAGATTATGCGGCCCCATAAAAGTGACGCGTTCCGCACTTGCTTGAGTTTGGGTTAAAATCAGCTATCTAATTCTTCATCTTTCGGACCGCACAATTTCAATCGCGGGCGCACAAGGGACTTCCGCGGCAGCACAGTTCTAGTGTTGTCCACGTTATTCTCTATTATTCAAGTTTCCAACTCTCTGAATCTTAGTCATCACGGTTCGCATAATTATGATCTCGGTCACACCATGGATTTTGCGGAAGCACAATATTGGTGTGGCCCGCGTTTCAGGATTCTTTGTCAAGTCTTTGTTTTGTTCAACTTTTGACTCCTTTGTGAATTGGTTTTGAATCCTTTGGCTCATCTTGAACAATTCCTGTAGGAAAGCACATTTCATTAGTTTCCGGGAATACCTTCAAACATTTTTGGCCTAAAACATAAGTAAAAGAGAGCAAATAATAGGTTAGAATCCCTACTTATCAACTCCCCAAACTTAAGCTTTTGCTTGTCCTCAAGAAAATAAGGTAATTTCCACCTCCACTAAAATAAAAGGATACTTCAGCTGGCCTAAGGTGAATCAATCATGCATCAATTGGGACTAACAATTACCCTCAATACAAATGAATTATCAACAACACCATGTTTTGACCTTTTGAGTACCATAGTTCTAATGTGATACTAGGGCATCAAGAGTTGACTTAATACACCAAGGAAGTTCGCTCTACTACGTAGGTCATTGTGGAACCTAAACTCCTCCTCCTTTACTCTCCATAAGCAAATATCACTTTAGAATGTAACACTCAAACACGGATTGTGAAGAACTGCACTCATCTCTCTCAAAAGAATGACACAAATCCGGCTCTAAGTAACATAAGCTTAACCCTTATGTAACTCACTACTAATGTAAGCTCACTTAACTCGAAATCATATAGGGCTTTTGTTGGAATGTATTTAAGGCTTTTGGATAAAGGTAGGACTTATCAGCAAATGATTGTTTCTTCTTTCCTTAAGCACTCCATTTTCTCATTTCAACTCATACTTTCTTGACTCTTTGAGTCATTTTCTTCTTCCTTAGGGGAACAAGAGAGACACACTATCACTCTTTCTTGCTCATGACAATCATTTTTCTCCTTTTCTAATCATTCCATGCCTTTCATCATTGCTTTCTTTGAATTCCTTCCACTTTCTACCTTATTCACTTTCTCTTTGACATATTTCTTTTTGTCCTTTCTTTCTTTTCTTTTCTCTCCCTTTTCTTCATTTCTTTTTTTCTTTGTACCTTTTATCACTTTCACATTCCTCGTCTCTCTCCCAAACTTATGCTTTTGCCAATTGTCTATCAAGAATACCAAAGAAAAATCGGGTGCCAAGAGAGGGTCATTATAGAACAGATAAAGGCTTGTAATGCAGTCATTGAAAGAAAAAGGGCTTCAGCTCAAAGGGGTTGATTAGGGATATCACATTGGTAGGTTACGAAAGCTTTCATGTTTCAAATTGGATCATAGAGAACCTACAATCATTTCTCAAGTAGAGCTACACTTAGAACTTCTCCTAGACAAACATTCAGGGGACGTTCTAGACTTATTAGCACGGAACTTGAACTTGCAATTCAATACCTCACCTATCAAGCTGCTGGATTATTATAGAGAACAGAATTGAGGGCCCACAACATCCCTAGCTAAGATTGAACATCACAAATGGCTCAAAGAAACCACTCGATAATTGTTTTATTCAACACAAAAGTCTAAAGGTCAAGCTAGAGCTATTCTTTGCCAATCAACTTGTTTCTAACCATAAGGTCGAAGGTGAATGTGTTAGTACCAAGTGAAGCCTGCCTAAGACAATTTTATTCATTACTACTGTATATACCAAAACATAAAGAACGGACTCAATCCCTTAAGATGGTTGTCACTCCATCCATCGATGAGAAGAGCCACCTGGTTCATACAACATCCAACTTTGGAAAGAACTGTGGCATTAAGAAAACCAATGGCTTATTGTCAACACAAAACATAAAAAAGAAGCTAACAAATAAAAAGAAGCTACTAAAGTAAATGAGAAGCTATGCTACTAAGGAAAAATAACGAAAGAAGTTATGAAGTAAACTATGGAAATTAAACTGAGTATATACAAACTTGAGGTAAATTGAATATATACATAAATGGAAATGAATATATACATCAAATGGTAAAAATATATACATACTAAAAGTAAAAATAAAGATAAAGAAAAATAGTTTAATGTTTATTACATACCAAATGTCATCAAATCAAAATGGACCACCCCCAAATGAAAAACAACATTGTCCTCAATGCTCAAAACAAATAAGAAAAGGAAAAAGGTGTAGAGAGTAGAGAAAACTACCTATGTGGTCTCTGTCTACATCGGGTCGTCAACATCAGCACCCTCCATATCCTCTAACTAGATCTCCATATCCTCTGACTGGGGTATTATGGGGTTGCTGAGCATCTGAATCAGCTCCTCAGCAGTGTGTGATGTTGCAGCCAGCTCCTCAGACTGGCCGGCTGCTACCTTTGGTGCTGTCTGTACTACTGGGATAGTAGACTCCATGAGTAGGTCCATTGGCAAATCCCCTGCATGTGCCATCTTCTCAACCTCTTTGCTCAACTTCTTGACTAACTCCTTTTAGTCTTCCGCAACTTCTTCACCTGCTTCCCCAAATCCTTGATTATTTTCCCATGTGTATCAAGAGTCTCCTAGATGTTCTTTTCATTATCTAGAATCTTCTTTTGGCTGTCCAGAATCATATTCAATGATTCCTCCATTGATGGAGGTACCTGAACCACTATTGGGGCTGAAGACTGTGCTACCACTGCACTAGATATGGTAGACACCTTTGTGGTAGTTGCATGCATCAAGTTGTTGAGATTGGATAGTATTTGGGAAATCCTCAGTGCAGTCTGAGGGCAAGTAGAATATGAAGGAACTAACAGTGGCACTGAGATAGATGGTTCGGAAGATGGAGAAGGCATGGCTGTTGCTCCTGTAGAAGTACTGTCTGCTATGGAGGGCTCGACAACTGACCTAGTGGCCACTACCCCTGGCTCTTCAGACTAGCCAACGGAGGTAGTGGCTTTACCCTTGAATTTAGGGTTGTCTACTCCCTGTAGGTGATACTATGAGAAAGGCTTTTTAGCTTTCACCTCCACATCAAAATGTCTTGTCTCTACCCCTCGATCTTGGAAATACTCAGTGAGAAAGTTGAGGTAGGGATACGATCTTTCTTCTTTCTGGACTACATTGGAGATGTTGTAGAACATCAAGTTCCTCACATTAATAGGATATCCTGCCATGATGGAAGCTACCAATACTGCTCGGGAAAGTGGAAGGACATTTTTATGCTGGCAAGGGTCAAAACGGCTGCACACGAGTGTTTGCCACCCTTTTGCTTCAAATTTAAGGGTGGCTCTGACAATAGGCACTCCTTCTATGAGCCATGCAGGTGTTGTCCCCGTAATAGCAAGTATCTCAGCTAGCCATGAGTGAACTACCTCACCCAAGGCTATATTCTCTAGGTATTTCACAACCTTAACCTCCTCAAACCCTACATATTTGTTCAGTACTTGGCCATCAAATCGGATTTTCATGTTCCGGACCTTCGTCACCTTTGTACCCTTTTTGATGTGCGCAACATTGGCATAAAATTCCTTGACAAGGTATTCATTGGAATCTTGCAAATAGTTGGTGAACCATTTCTATCCTTTTCTCTCTATGAAGTTCTTTAGGACATTCAGATTGTGCTGGCTTAGGTCTTTGGTTATGAACTGTCGCTCAAAAGTGAGCGACTTTTAGGTCCACCATTCCCGAAACATGTCATACACCTTCTCACTTGCAAATTTATCAGCCCATACCTATGGCTTCCTTGATCTATCCAGTCCTCCCACAATTGTATCACCCCTCTCTCGTAATCCAGGAATTCATCATCATCATCTAAATTGATAAGGGTAGGTGTAGTAGCAGGTGGGGAAAATTGTTCAGATGCCTGACTACCTGCCTCTGAGTCAGCAGAAGAACTAGAGGAGGAGGTAGGTTCATTGACTAAACAGAGCCTATCGGGAAATTATTGTGATTGTGCCCATGGTTGTGGTTGTACAGAATTCCCCTCAAAAGTCTCCTAGGATCGGAGGTATTCACTGGTGTCTGAGGAATCAGGGGCTCTGTTGGCTGTGGCTTTCTTGTTTATGATCTTTTGAACTGACAGTGGTAGGTTGGGTTTGTCTCGATCCCGGCCTCGAGAGGGTTCCGCCCTCCCTTTGGAAGTATCACCTCGACCACATGAACAAACCATTATCTGCAATAAAATAGTACTGAAAGTCAGTTAGAATTGGGTTCAAGATGTGTTATTGCATTACAGCTGAAAAGAAAGACACTGCTTCTCATAATAGGGCAGCACGGATCACAAAAAATTGAGTGCCGCCGCGGACTGCCCATCGCGCACCGCACAATTTTGAGTGTAGTCGTGGAGATCCCAGGTTCAGACTACTGGTTCTCTAAAGTTAACTAACTGCGGACCGCATAAAATTTAGCGAGGCTGCACAACACCCATCGCGGACCGCACAATTTTGAGTGCGTCCGCATAATCATTTTTGGTGGGTCTCTAAAGTTCAACTGTGCGGACCACACAAAATTGAGTGTGGCCGCAAAAACCTAATGCAGACCGCGCAAAATTGATTGCGGCCGCACAATCTGAGCAACAATAAGTGCCTTCAATCTAGGGTATCGCAGACCGTACAAAAGTGTATGAGGCCGCATACCCTAGCGCGGACCACATAAAAATACGTGCGACCGCAAAATTCAAATCTGAGCGGCACTGAAGTATGATTAATATTAGGGATTTCACTAATTAGGCTCGATTTATGACAATTAAACACTAAAAGCTACTAACCCCATCCCCCATTATGTATTCAAACACTACTCATATGCTTTTAAGCAAGAATTAAGAATCAATTTGACATTTTGGCATGAATTCAACCGTAGATAAAAAGAAAAATAAAACAAAGAGAAAAGAGAAGAAAAAGATAAAATTAATTCAATGAAATCTACATACCAATAGTGAAATGTAGTAAGAAATCAACACTTGATGAATATGGGATGGGACTGAAAACAAGAAAGAGTGTACCGTGCTTTAGTCTAGCTAGAGGGGTTAGAGTTTGTAAAGTGTCAAGAGTCTCAATAAATTCCTATTTATACTTTGACCATGGTGACGCACTGACTTACCTGAGTGCGGCCGCACAATTTTGGTGCGGTCCGCATAAAAATGGTTGCGCCCGCACAATTTGTGCGGTCCGCAAAATTTTGAATGCGCCCGTGAATCCCTAAAGGATTTTGTCATGCCAAACTTTAGAGAGTTGGAATTCTCCCTATTCTAGTTGTGCGACCGCACAGAATTGTGCGGCCGTGAAGGGCTTGTGCGGTTTGCATAATTCTATTGCGGTCCGCACAATTTCACCACTTGGCCAATTTTTTCCTTTTACAATTTCCTGCACTGCATACCCAATTTCCTGCATACACTTCACAACCAGTTAGTCCAAAACAAAGAATAATTTAAAAAGAAAATCAAAAGAGAGAAAAAATACATGGATTGTGTTACACCCTATGTTTTCGTACGTGAGAGTACGTCGTAAGTCAATTGATGTAAGATCATATTTTAAAGAACATAAAGTAATTTATCATGGTACCTCGGATTTTACATATATTGAAGATCATGAACAACAAGTACAAAGAGGGTTGGAAGGTTTAGAAGCCAAGGAATTGAAGAAAACAATGTTTCGTCGAAAGTCGACAAGTTTGGAATGTTATAACATGTACTTTTAGAGTGAGACTAGGGTTCTTAACATAATAAGAAGGTTATATTATGAGTTATGCTATTCTTATAACAGACGTGTGTTATGATTTGAAGTCAAACGAGTTGTGGAACAAAAGTTGGAAAAGGTCATGACAAGTTACATTCATAAATGTGTTGAAACTTAGGTCAAATATAACTGTGATTTTCTCCCAATATACTTAGAGTTGTGGGGTGTTCCACCCATCAAATTGAAGCTATATGGGCCTATTTTCTAACGCATTAAATTGTTTATCAATACGATATTGGAGTATATATATATATATATTTGTGAGACTGGACAGGCTGCTAGGTGACAGTAGGTGTGTCATCTACTTGGTTAAATGAGAGCCCAAAAAGAGGCAATTTCGGGTCAGCCAAAGAGCACATTTAAGGACTTATATCCTGCAATATAAACTTCATTATATATCACAAATAACCAGACCTAAACCCCGGCAATTTGTTCTACTTTAAATTCACGGTAAGTCGTTCTATACTTGTAAGAACTCAAGGGACGGTGATCGGAAGCCGTGAATTCGAGTTATTCACTTGTAGCAGACTGTTTTGTGGATTGTTTTGTGTTGCCGTTGGGCTGCATGTTTTACTGCTATTTTGTGGTGGTTGGAAGATTAAGGGTGTGGAGAAACACCATATAGATGTAGTGTGGTATGCTGGTCGTTAGTCGTAACATTTCCGAGTCGTTTGACACTGGTACTGTAGTCATTTTGTGTATGAAAAAATGGAGTGTGTTGGGCTATTTGCTAGTATTTGATGGTGTAATATAAGGCTGGAAAATAATGTATATATGTTGTTACTATTGTATTCTTGTGTTGTTGGAGTTATCTTGAATTAGGAGGAAGTAAGGATTATAGGGGAGATGCTGCCATTTTTATATAAATTAAGGTTGTCGTCCATTGTGCGATAGTTGAACCTTTCATATCTTGATGATAGTATTATTATCGTTGTTGTAGATTAAGGTGTGAAGAGGCTAGTTCAACTTGGTGATTGGAAAGATTGTGATAAGGTATGTTAAGGCTAAACCCTTCTTTCATTTTTGCATGAGCCAGTAACTACATGTGTTTGATAACGAGACATAAAGAGAAGTTCATATCCCTGAATTTATGTACATTTTCCTAGTCTCATAAGTTACAGCATTCTCCCTTATGAGGAGTTACAGTATTCTCCCTTATCGGGACTTCATATTCAATTGAGTATTGTCTTCTTCCAGTCAAGAGAGCAGAGAGTCTATATATATAGTATTACAACATTTTCACTACCATCGAGCTATAATCGATGGGCAGGACCCTATTGGGAAACCTCTGATCATATGGTAAGTTATATACCAAGCCTACTGTGGCAGAGCACTTATGATCTATCCCAGCATGGCCGAGATATAGAGCCTAGCATGGCCGAGCGCCTATGAGCAAACCTACTATGTCAGATCAGTTACATATACCAAGCCTTATGAGTCCAGACAATTATTTTACTTACTATATTGAGAGAGTTGAACCAGTATCAGCAGGTAAGCATATCTTCAGATTATCTTTGACTCCCAATTACTTTCAGTTATTATATTATCAGTTCAGTTTTAGCTTTCAGTTATCCTATTGCCTTACATACTCTGTACATTATTTCGTATTGATGTCCCTTTTGCCATGGATACTACATTTCATGCCTGCAGGTCCTCATTGATAGTTGGACAATCCTTCCTAGCAGACAGAGTCAAAATCAGCTTGGTTGGTAAGCTCCACTTCCTCGGAGTTGCTAGGTCTAGACCTTGGAGTCCATTTTATATATACAGGTTTGGTGGGTAGGTCGATGCCCTATTTTGACCATGATACAATTCAGTTATCTCTAGAGGCTTATAGACAAGTTTTGGGTATTTTTACCCCACATGTAAGAGAGACGTTATTTTCAGAAGATTCAGAATATGGACTCATTAGCCTAAGTTGAGGATTACCCCCCGCCCCCAGAGTCCACAGTTACAGAGTGGTACACTCGGGCTGAGTACATCATTGGGTGACAGCCAAGCCTCTTCCAGTTTGGTACATGACAAACTTGGTATCGAAGTAGTTTTGTCCTAGAGAATCTACAAGCCTTGTATAGTAGAGCATTTTTTAAAGATGTGTTGTGCACCATATAAAAATCATGCTATAGAGCTGAGTCATAAGAGTTCGAGCCAAAGATTATGTTTGCTAATGATATAGAGATGATTTCAATTAGAAAAATTATAGCTAGCTAGAGGGCTAATACAGCAGCAGGTAAGGGCATTAGTAGAGAGAGAATTCTTGACGGTGTGGCCCTGTTGGAGACCCTATTAGATCGTGCATACTAGATGTGTGAATTTCCCACTTTCCCTAAGACTAAAATATCTAACATACACAACAAATAACATCCCATGGGAGTATCAGAATGTAAAAGTATAAGTTTCAACAGGTAATAGAAGCAAGGTGAAGAAGGGTACGAGGTACCTAGTTAATTAAGATTATCCGAATTTCCACTTCAGGTAGAGAAATAAAAGGATTCTATGTTACATTCAACAAAAATAGAGGTATGTACAATTGGCCACACCCATCTCAGTTATACCATATGAGAGCTTATATAGTTTAAGAGAAAGATGGGATATTAGGATCTAGCTTGGGTTATAGTAACCTAAAATGGTGGATTGGGTCGGGGGAGCCAAAGGTGAAATAATGTGTTTTGAAGTTTTTAGAATAATGCGATAGACAGAAGTATTAGCAGGATAATAAGAAGAGTGTAAATGAAGCTTTATGAGTAAGGTATGATAAATGGGTGATAACGGAAAATCAAACAATGGTAGGATGATAAAGTCTATGGCCAAGAGAAAGAAAAGACAAGAGATGACAGGTTTTGAGACTATAAAACAGTATATGCCATAAAGTCATATCCTTATTTCGAAAATTAGTTGGTGACTCCAACATGATTACTAGAAAGCTAAGTTAGACCCCTAGAGTGATAGAAATCAGCATAGGCTAGTAAACAAGATAAATCGAACATGATTTAGGGACTGAAGGATTCGATAATAGTCGGCGTCATGAGAATTTCAGAGATGGTGTTCCACCAAAGATAGAATGAACAATAGAAGACTAACCTTTAAAGGTCATTTCGGAAGACTCTTCCCTAAAGAAAGAACTATGACCAAAGTTAAGCTTAAGAAACTAAGTGTGCCAGTTACACTAGGTGTCACCCTCGCACGTAAGAAATTTAGTTATCCCTGGAAAAGAAAGGCTACCACAATGTGAGTAAGAGTCTGTGAGGATGTGAAAAGGCACCGAAGATAAAGGGGTAAAATATTTGTAGGTGAATCTTCATATCATTAAATGTTATTACTCCCCTAAAGGGGGGAAGATGGGGTGATATAGTATTAAGTATAAGTTAAGTGGTTTATGTAGATACGAAATAGTAAAGGAGTAATGCGGTAAAAAAGCGAAAGGAGTGAGATTTTATTCAGATCATATATATATATACTACGACTCCAGAACACTATGCAAGCACGATGCCGGGGAAAGGCAGTAAGAGTTCCCGGCCAGGATGTTATTGATAAATAAGTGTGAATAGGCACTTGATACATAAGAAGCCAGTACGAGAAGTAAGTTAAGGCAATGGACATAACCCAAGAGAGGTTACACGGAATATAAATATGAGCATGAACTAACGAGTAGTTAGTAGTTGATCCAAAAAGAGCTTGACTATGGCTAAACAAGAGGTCTCAGATAAATCAGTAGATCATGCAAGATAAACATAGTGAAACATAACATAGGAAATTCAGTCTCTCTGACACGACATCGTAATCCTCGAGAAATATTCAAATAAGAGTTGGGTTAGTGGAAGGTACAATATAAGTGTTACATAAAGAAAAATATGCCACTGGGTAGACTATCAATTGTGGGTTCAAAAGTAACCCGACGAGCACAAGGGCATGGAGGTAAGTGACTAAGGATAATTATAGGCGAGTAAGAACATCAAAAATTTTGTCGGGTATACGGTGTAATAAGCTCGCATTTTTACAAGAGTCATAGGATCTTCCCTAAGTGCTACAATGAAGGAGTAGGTTAGGAAATAAGAAAGAAGGCATCAACATATGCATAGTGACCTAAAGAAGAAATGCTCTTGGAACAACAGTCTCACTATGACATTTTATGCTCTCCATAAAAAAAGTGGCACCTGTCATAACTAAGGAACATAAAGTAAAATCTAAAGTAATATTCGATATCATATGAGTTGTACAAAATTCAAATATATGTGGGAACTAAGATAAGACAAGTATTCATACAAAAAGTGGCAGAACAACCAATAAAGGTAATTACTTACTATTAATAAAAACTAAAAAGGCATGAAAGGAACTATTCGATCTATGACCCGGAGTTAGTTACGTTATGAACACACTTAAGATTTTAGAGTGTTATCCATGTAACATATATGTTGACAATGATACAACTATAGGAGACTCCAGTATAATTTAAAATAATGAATTGACTCCACATCACAGACAAAAGCTTGAATTGCTAGAAGGTTATATCATGGATGTTCTATAGCGTTGACGAGGGGCTAAAGTAATAACTAGTACCCTGAGCTGCAGATCAGAAGATAAAGTAATACTACTTAAAGGCTGAGATAGATAAGGAAACTAAAGAGTTACATCGGCAAAGTGAATTAGAAGTCTAATTATTAGACCATAATGAGTTTAGAAATCGTGATTTACAACATTGTAGAATCACTCTAAATATCATAGGTACAAAAGAGATAGTACAATAGACATATTCTATAATGGCTCTACGATAAATCTAGTTAGAACAATACCAACCTCATAAGAAGTCAGTATTAAGATTTCGGCGGATTGTGTATGTACATGGTGTGCAAGTATTATAGTAGAAGTTTAAGGTGTGGATGTGAATTCCACCTATGTGGAAGGGAGGTTATGAAGAGATAGAAGATACGATACAAGATTTAAAGGTAAGTAAGGTGCATGTGAACAAGGTACGAGATGCCCAAGTACAAAAGGTTATGAATAATCCAGATATCAGATAGAGGGCTGGAAGCGTCACAATTCTGTATCAAGAAATGATAGTGGTGTCGTCAATGGCATATTTTTCAGCATGCGGTTTCCAGGTACTGATAGGTCTAGTTAAAAGAGTACAGAAGAGATGGAGGTGGCATGATGTTTCGCTTGAGGTTCCAGAATCACATAAGGAAAAGAGGCCTTTTAAAGGGGGGAATGCCCTGGCCTTTGGATTTGTTCATCGAGTAGTGGCCTAAAGGGCAAGGACGGTTTTAAGATATTCATAAAAGCTATAAGTTATGAAACTAATAATCACATCAGCTAACATTCGAGGACGAATGTTCCAAAGGGGGAATGATGTTACACCCTATGTTTTCGTATGTGAGAGTACGTCGTAAGTCAATTGATGTAAGCTCACAAATGAGATCATATTTGAAAGCACCTAAAGTAATTTATCATGGTACCTCATATGTTACATATATTGAAGATCATGAACAACAAGTACAAACAGGGTTGGAAGGTTTAGAAGCTAAGGAATTGAAGAAAACAATGTTTCGTCGAAAGTCGACAAGTTTGGAAGGTTATAACATATAATTTTGGGGTCATACTAGGGTTCTTAACATGATAAGGAGGCTATATTATGAGTTATGCTAGTCGTATGATAGACGTGTGTTATGATTTGATGTCAAGCGAGTTGTGGAACAAAAGTTGGAAAAGGTCATCACAAGTTACATTCATAAATGTGTTGAAGCTTAGGTCAAATGTAACTGCGCATTTCTCCCAATATACTTAGAGTTATTGGGTGTTCCACACATCAAATTGAATATCTATGAGTCTATTTTCTAACTCATTAAACCGTTTATCAATACGACATTGGAGTAGAGACATATATACATTTTTGCGAGACTGCACAGGCTGCTAGGTGACAAGTAAATGTGTCACATACTTAGTTAAATGAGAGCCCAAAAAGAGGCAATTTCGGGTCAGACAAAGAGACCATTTAAGATCTTATCTCGCACAATATAAACCTCATTATATATCACAAATAACCAGACCTAAACCCCTGAAAACTTCCTCCCAAAAATTACCCACAAACCCTAATTGATTTTCTCTCCGTTTCAAGTTCTAATTGGGGGTAAAACCTAGAGCTTCAAGAACCAAGATAAGGGCTGAGTTATACAACAAATAAGGTAAGTTTACTGCTTTCTTTCATCCTTTTTTTCTGCTGTAAATTCATGGTAAGTCATTCTATACTTGTAAGAACTCACGGGACGGTGATCGGAAGCCGTGAGTTTGAGTTATTCACTTGTAGCGGACTATTTTGTGGAGTATTTTGTGTTGCTGTTGGGCTGCGAGTTTTACCACTGTTTTGTGGAGTTTTGGAGGATTAAGGGTGTGGAGAAACACAATATAGATGTAGGGTGGTGGGATGGTCGTTCGTCGTAACCTTTTTGGGCCGTTTGACACTGGTACGGTGGTCGTTTTGTGTATGAAAAGATTGGAGTGTGTTGGGATGTTTTGTAGTATTTGATGGTGTAATATAAGGCTGGAAAATAATGTATATATGTTGTTATTATTGTGTTATTGTGTTGTTGGAGTTATCTTGAATTTGGAGGAAGTAAAAATTATAGGGGAGATGTTGCCCGTTTTTATACAAAATATGCTTGTCGTCCGTTGTGCGATAGTTGTACCTTTCATAACTTGGTGATAGTATTATTATCGTTGTTGTAGATTAAGGTGATAAGAGGCAAGTTCAACTTGGTGATTGAAAAGATTGTAATAAGGTATGTTAAGGCTAAACCCTTCTTTCATCTTGGCATGATCTAGCAACTGCATGTGTTTGATAACGAGATATAAAGAGAAGTTCATATCCCTGAATTTATGTACATTTTCCTAGTCTCATAAGTTACAGCATCTCCTTTATCGGGACTTCATATTTAATTTAGTTTTTTCTTCTACCATCCAAGAGAGTAGAAAGTCTATATATATACAGTATTACAGTATTTTCATCATCATTAAGCTATAATAGATAGGTAGGCCCCTATTGGGAAACCTCTGATCAGATGGTGAGTTATATACTGAGCCTACTATGGAGGAGAGCCTATGAGCGAGCCCAAAATTATTGAGATACAGAGCCTAGTATGGCCGAGAGCCTATGAGCGAGCCTACTACGGCAAATCAATTACACATACCGAGCCTTATAACGCCGCATAACTATTTTACTTACTATATTGGATAGTTGAGCCATTATCAGCATGTAAGCATATCTTTAGATTATCTTTGACTCCTAGTTACTTTCAATTATTATATTATCAGTTCAGTTTCAGCTTTCAATTATCATGTTGGCTTACATACTCGATACATTATTTATTACTGATGTCCCTTTTTCCGGGGACACTACATTTCATGCCTGCAGGTCCTCATTGACAGTTGGACAGACCCTCATAGCAGACATAATCAAACATGAGCTTTGTTGGTAAGCTCCACTTTCTCGGAGTTGCCAGGTCTAGACCTTAGAGTCTATTTTATATACACAGGTTTGATAGGTAGGTCAAGGCCATGTCCTGACCATGGTACAATTCAGTTATCTATAGAGGATTGTAGACAAGTCCTGTATAGTTTGTATATCAGTAGATATTCATGGCGACCTCGTCAACCTCCACAGTCATATATATGAGCTTTTGGGTATGTTTACCCCACAGATGAGAGAGACGTTATTTTCAGACAATTCAGAATATGACCTTATCGGTCTAAGTTGAAGATTACCCCTCCAGAGTTATAGAGTGGTACGCTTGGGCCGAGTACGGGACCGAGTTCCAGCCATGCCTCTTCAAGTTTGGAGCGTGACAGGTTGCCTCCCAAGAAGCGCCTAATTTAACGTGACAGAACGACATATGTTACCATCATTCACATGAAATGGATCAATGCCACAATGTGGCTATCACCAACCTTACCAAGGTAGTGCTTCACCCGGTGCCCATTGACTCTAATGATCTCACCATTCTTGTTTTTCAAATCTAGAGCGCCAAAAGGAGTCACATGTACCACTTAAAAAGGACAACTCCACTTTGACTTTAGCTTTCCCGGAAACATCCCTAACTGAGAGTTGAATAAGAGAAGAAGGTCACCTTCTTTGAATTCTTTGTTTCGGATATACTTGTCATGTAGGTAATTCATTTTGTCCTTATAAAAGGATGAACTGGAGTAAGCATGGAACCAGAACTCATCAAGTTCCTTCAATTGCTCCACCCGAAGATTGGAAGCTACATCCCACTCAAGGTTCAATTTCTTCAACTCCCACATGGCCTTATGCTTTAATTCCACCAGGAGGTGACATGCTTTCCTGAGTACTGACCGATAACGAGACATACCAATTGGAGTCTTGTAAGATGTTTTATAGGCCCATAGAGCATTGTCAACTTTCCTTAACAAGTCAGTTCGGTTCGCATTGACAGTCTTGGATAGAATACAATTGATCTCCTTGTTGGAGACTTCAACCTATTCACTTGCCCGGGGTGATAAAGAGTTGACACTTTATAAGTAACACCATACTTGGAGAGTAGAGTGTAGAAAGTTTTGTTTGCAAAAATGAGAACCCCCATCAATAATGATGGCCCTTGGGGTGCCGAACCTTGTGAATATATTTTTCTTCAAGAAAGCCACCACACTCCATGCTTCATTGTTGGCAAAGCCACAACTTCAAACCATTTCGAAACGTAATCCACAGCAACAAGAATATAGGTGTTCCCACACGAACTCACAAATGGACCCATAAAGACGATTCCCCACACATTGAAAATATCAATCTCAAGGATGGTGGTAAGAGGCATACCATTCTTCTTGGAAATTCCATCGGCCCTTTGGTAATCATCATAATGCTTAACGAGCTCGCTAGCATCTTTGTACAAGTTAGGCCGATAGATTCCACAACTTAGGACCTTTGTAGCGGTTCTCGCCCCACTATGGTGACCAACATAGGGCGAGGAATGACAAGCTTCAAGAATACCCAATTGCTCTTCTTTTGGAACACATCTTCGGACAAAACCATCAGTGCAACTTTTGAAAAGATATGGCTCGTCCCAATAATAATCCAAGCAGTCCCATTTGAGCTTCTTTCTTTAGTTTGGAGAGAACTCATTCGGGACAATTTCGCTAACAAGATGTTAGCCACATCAGCGAACGAAGGCATCCCGGTCAAACACATGGAAATGAGTTATTCATGTAGAAATGAATCATTGATCTCAAGGCCATTCTGGGGACTCCCCACCTCTTCCAAACGGGACAAGTGGTCCGCCGCTTGATTCTCACTCCCTTTGCAGTCTATGATTTCAGGATCAAATTCTTGTAAAAGAAGTACCTACCGCATCAATCTAGCTTTTGAGTCCTTCTTACTCATCAAATAACGAAGTGTCGCGTGATCAATGTGTACAATCACTTTGTTACCTATGAGGTACATGCAGAACTTTTTCATAGAAAAGACAATGGCTAAGAGTTATTTCTTGATAACCGTATAGTTGACTTAGGCGTCGTTCATGGTCTTACTAGCATAGTAGACCAGATGGAATATCTTATTGATTCTTTGCCCCAATACTACTCCTACATCCACGTCGCTAGGATCACACATGAGCTCAAATGGTAAGATCCAATTTGGCGTGGTAATGATGGGAATGGTGGTCAACCTATACTTGAGTAGCTCAAATGCCTTCATATAATCATCATTGAACATAAATTTGGAATCTTTTTCCAACAACTTACACAAAGGGTTCACCACTTTTGAGAAACCCTTGATGAACTGACGGTAAAACCCCACGTGACCTAGAAAGATCCTTGCTCATTTTACGGAAGTAGGAGGAGGGAGTTTTGATATCACTTCAATTTTTTCTTTATCCACTTCAATACAATTCTTGGAGATCTTGTGGCCGAGGAAAATGCCCTCCTCGACCATAAAGTGACACTTCTCCCAATTAAGCACCAAGTTGGTCTCTTCACAACGTGCCAATACATTATCAAGATTATCCAAACACGCCTCAAAAGAATCCCCCCACAACAGAGAAATCATCCATGAATACCACGAGGAATTCCTCCACCATATCCGCAAATATTTTCGTCATACACCGCTGAAAAGTATTCGGCGCATTACATAAACCAAATGGCATCCTTGAGAATGCAAATGCGCCATACATACAAGTGAATGTGGTCTTTTCTTAGTCTTCAGATGAAATAAGAATCTAGTTATATCCGGAATACCCATCCAAGAAGTAATAATAAGCATGTCCGGCTAGCTTATATCTGATCAAGAAATGGAAGAGGAAAATGGTCTTTCCGAGTCACTTTGTTCAGCTTCCTATAATCCATGCATACTCTCCAACTGGCGACAGTTCTTGTGGGGATCAACTATTTGTTATCATTTGTAATCACAATCATCCCCCATTCTCTGGGACACATTGTACTAGTGAAGTCCATGAACTATTAGAAATGGGGTAGACAACCCCAACATCCAACCACTTGATGATCTCTTTCTTGACTACCTCTTGCATGGCCTCATTCAACCTTCTTTGATGTTCCACGGAGGGTTTGGTATCCTCCTCCAATATGATTTTGTGCATGAAAAGGGTGGGGTTTATACCCCGAATATCCGTCAATGTCCAACCTATTGCCTTCTTCTCCTTTGGAGAACCGCAATGGTGGAATCTACCTGCACTTTAGTTAAGCATGAGGAAAGAATTACAGGTAAAGTGGAACAAGGGCCTTAGAATTCATACCTGAGGTGTGAAGGCAAGGGCTTGAACTCTAATGTGCGAGGCTCTTCGATTGAAGGCTTTGTTTGTGGAGTCTTCCGGTTCTCAAAGTCTAAGGAAAGTTTTTAGGGCTCGTATGTATATGAACCTATTCCTCACAAAGCTTTGACACATTCTACCAAGACTTTCTTCTCATCCTCATCATGATTCAATAACACAACTTCCAATAGGTCTTTAACATTATCACAACAATTATGTCATCAACAATTACTTCGGTCACAAAATCCACAAATGAACACACTTCGTTGCTATTATGTTGTCTCATTGACTTAAAAACATGGATCACAACTTTTTCATTGCCCACCCAGAAGGTGAGTTGCCCAGCTTCCACATCAACTATGGCCTTTCATTTAGCTAGGAAAGGTCTTCCCAATATTATTGGCACCTCATAGTCAACCTCACAATCAAGTATCACAAAATCTGCGGTAAGTATGAACTTATCGACCCAAACTAGAGCATCATCAATTATCCCCAATGGCCTCTTCATTGTCCGATCCGTAATTTGCAACATCATGGATGTGGTTCTTGGTTTCCCAATCCCCAATGTCTTGAACATAGGGCATCAAGTTAATGCTTTCCCCCAAGTCACATTGAGCTTTGGCGAAATCGTTACTACCAATAGTGCATGGGATTGTAAAGGCAATGTGATCTTCTAACTTTGGAGCCATGGAGTGCACAATGGCACTCACTTGATGTGTCATTTTGATTGTTTCACAGTTCATTGATATCTTCTTTGTTGCCAAGTCCTTCATGAACTTGGCATATCCTGGCATTTGTTCTAAGGCTTCAACCAATGGCACATTTATGGAAAAACTTTTCATCATATCAATGAATTTCTTAAATTGATTCTCGTTGTTTTGATTTTCAAGCCTTTGAGGATATGGTGGAGGAGGCCTTGGCAAAGGAGCCTTGGCTTTGGGCATTACCGGATCCGGTATGTCTATCATATGTCCAATGACAGGTTCACTTCATCTTGTGTCTCCTCCACATTTTCATCAATGTCTATCCTCACTTCATCATTTACTTGATCATCATTACTTGGCTCATCATCATCTTGCATCACCACATCATCATTCAAAATATTTCTTAAGTATGAGGTACTAGCAATTCCACATTTCCCACTTCTTGTAGTCACCACCATAGCATACCTGTATTATTCCCACCCTTCGGATTTACTACCGTATCACTTGGTAGTTCCCCCTTAGGGAAAATATTCAAAGCTTGAGAAATTTGACCATGTTTGACTTCCAAGTTGCGGATAGAAGCATTGTGGGAGGCTAATTAAGCTTCAGAGTCGACATTTTTCTCCATCATTTGCTTCAACATATTTTCAATTCGTCCCATCTCATTGTTGGAAGAACTAGGACCTTGTGACAGATATGGACACGGTTTGTTCAGTTGTTGATACATCGGGGGCCTTTGAAAGCCCGACCCCCGATTTCCTTGATTATTGTTGTTCCAACCCCCTTGATTGTTATTGTCTCCCAAATTACTACTATTATTGCCACCACAAATGCCTTGGTTTCTCTGGTTACCCCAATTTTGATTGTTGTTGTTCCCATAATTTCATTGGTTATTGTTGTTGCCACTATTCCAATTTCCTTGTTGACCTTCATTTCCCCAATTTTGATAGTTATTGTTCCCCAAATTGCCTTGGTTGTTGTTATTGTTACCACTATTCCAATTTCCTTGTGACCTTGGTTGCCCTAATTTCCTTAGTTTCCCAGTGATCTCTACTGTTGTTTATTCGGAGCATTGCTCTGTTGACCTTGGTAAGTGTTGACATATTGAACCTCTTCACTTTGATCATCATATGAATCGTTTTGATTTTGCCCACTACTACTTTGCTCAAATTGATCCGGATTGTTTTGAACTTGTTGACGTCATTGCCTTCTCTTGTTGACCATCATGTTCACTCCTTCCATGGCATTCACTTGTTGAACTTGTTGAAGCTGAGCTTTGGCCTATTGGTTCATGGTAGTTGTCAACTTGGCTATTGCTTTCCCGTGGTCATGTAGCTCCTTCTGTAGGTAAATAATATTAGGGTCACATTGTGGAACATTAGCTCTACTTTTCCATGCCGAAGAGGTATCTGCCATCTCATCAAGTATTTCACAAGCTTCGACATATGGTGTGTTCATGAAGTTGCCCCCGGCAAGTTGGTTAACCACACATTGGTTTGTTGTGTTGATCCCCCTGTAGAAGGTCTATTGGATCATGGCCTCTATCATATCGTTGTTTGGGAACTCTTTGACCATTGTTCGGTACCTCTCCCAAATCTCATGTAACGGTTCATTTGGCTCTTGTTTAAAAGTAAGGATCTCATCTCTTACCATTGCCATATGTCCTGGAGAAAATACCTTTGCGATGAACTTCTTGGATAACTCATCCCAAGTGTATATGGAATGGTTGGGTAACCTCTCTGGCCAATCCAAAGTTTTCTCCTTTAGAAAATATGGGAAAATCTTAACCTCAATGCGTCCTCGGAGACATTAGTCTGCTTTCTCCCCCAGCACGTGTCAACAAAACCTTTGAGATGCTTAGAGGCGTTTTGGTGTGGAGCTTCGGTGAAGAAACCCCTCTGTTCCAACAGTGTAAGCATGATATTGGTTATTTGAAAGTTGCCTGCCCTAATCCGGGGCGAGACTATTGCACTTGCATAGCCTTTGTTGGGCAACACCCTGTGTGCTGCCCTTGGAGGAGGTGGGGGAATATTCGGGATGTTTTCATTAGGCGGGCGACCTCTCCTTTGTACTTGAGGTTCAAGGTGAACCTCATCCACTTGTTCTTCATCTACCTCCTCCCTCTGTGGTATATTCCCGGGGGCTTTGTTGTTAAGAGCCATTTGGTACCTAAAAGCAATTCACACACAAAATTAGAAAAATGTAAGGAAAGAAAAACAAACACACAAATACTTAGATATATAGCTAATTATTGTCTAACTCCCCAGCAACGGCACCAAAAATCGATTAGGTCTACGCCTACACTACTATTGAGTAGTGAGGGTGGTCGATGCAGTTTTAACCCAACTAGGTCGGGATCGAATTCACAGGGAGTTAATGCTTGGAATTAGGTTTATATCTAAGCTAGATGGGGGGTTGTGATTCTATTTATACTTCCACAAGTTTGGGTTTGATTTCTACTTCTAATAACTTCTAGACTAGGGTCGTCACTTCTACATAGGTGGAGATCTAATAGGTAGCAAAATCTAGAGCAAGCTTGATTGGTTAGGATCATAATATAGCTGTCACACCCGGTACTCAATCTATAGCTCTCAGTAGTTTGAGTGATTTTGCCCAATTTGGGTTTCTCAAGTCAAAATGAGTATTAATACAAATCAAGTGATATTTGCTCAAGTCGGGTATTACCATCTCTAGGTTTAACCCTTTAATTGGGGCTATCAATTTCTTGAGTTCACCCCAATTCCTTGTTAGCCTAGTTGTCCCTGACTTAGTCCCTCTTTCTCAAGTAAAGACTAAGTCATAAAGGCATGGATCAATGTGTGCAACCGTTAATTCTATAGTTCAAGCAAGAACTAGGCTAAATATCACTAACCCATTCACATTCAAGCCCTAAAATCAAATACCCATTAAATACCCATACTCTTGCTATGGGTTAACCTACTCATGGAAATAATAGAAACTAAAGATGAAATGAAGTTAAAATCCATAATATTAATTTATGCAATGAAAATCTAATGTTATGAGACGAATCTAATTCAACATTTTCTAAAACAGAATTATCAGCCGTCTCACGTGCTCATACAAAACATAACATAACCTAAAAATGACAAAAAGTTCTACTTATACTAAGCTGAAAATATCTGACAAAAATGCCCCTGCAGAGGTTGTGCGGCAGAACTCTTGCTTTCGCAACCGCATAATTCTTATGGAGTTCGCATTTTTCTCTTTTGGATCTGGTTGAGCTAGACTTTCGTGGATAGCATAATTCCAAATGCGGCCACGCTCCAGATTATTCGGCCACATAAAAGTGACGCGGTATACACTTGCTTGAGTTTGGCTTGAAATCAACTCTCTGATTCTTTATCTTGCGAACCGCACAATTTCAATCGCGGCTGCACAAGGGACTTTTGCGGTCGCACAATTCTACTGTTGTCCTTGCTATTCTCTTTTGTTCAAGTTGCTAGATCACCGAATCTCAGTCATCACAGTCCGCATAATTATGATCGCGGCCGTATCATGGGTTTTTGCGGCCACACAATATTGGTGCAGTCTTCATTTCAGGATTCTTTGTCCAGTCTTTGTTTTGTTCATCTTTTGAATCCTTTTTTATTTGGTATTGAATCCTTTGGCTCATTTTGAACAATTCCTACAGGCAAGCACGTTTCATTAGTTTCCGAAAATACCTTCAAACATTTTTTGCCTAAAACACAAGTAAAAGAGAGCAAATAATAGGTTAAAATCCCTACTTATCAACTGCATTGGCTACAACTCCAGTTCTTGTTTTGCCTTTGGGATTGGGTTCATATACAATATATTATGATGCTTCACGTATTGGCATTAGGTGTGTGTTTCTGTAAGATCGTATGGTGATTGCTAGTGCTTCGCGTCTGTTGAAGCCCCATGAGAAGAACTTCCCAATACATGATTTAGAGTTAGTAGCTATAGTACACACACTCAAAATTTGGAGGAACTACATGTATGGGCTATCTTGTAAGGTGT
Source organism: Nicotiana tabacum (assembly GCF_000715075.1). Lineage (NCBI taxonomy): Eukaryota > Viridiplantae > Streptophyta > Magnoliopsida > Solanales > Solanaceae > Nicotiana > Nicotiana tabacum. The sequence goes on from NC_134085.1 coordinate 72,447,692, forward strand.
ATATGTATCACTGGAGTCTTCAACATTTATTCAAGCAGAAAGATTTGAACTTGAGACAATTGAGATGGTTGTATCACCATTCTTTATCATCCGGGGAAGGCCAATGTAGCGGCCGACACATTGAGTAGGAAGGCTAAGAGTATGGGTGTCTTACCTTTGTTCCATATGGGGAGATGTCGTTAGCTATGAATGCTTAGGCCTTGGCCAACCGGTTCGTAAGGTTGGATATTGATTGGTGATTTTACCATTTATTTTAGTTTTTATCTTTAGCTTTGTGTCCTTTAATTATAAACTTAGGTGATTTATGGTGTGCTTTGCTACATGTTTAGGTATAATGAGTCTTGAAGAGAGTTGAGACCAAATGGAGTGGAATTGAGCAAAAATGGTTGAATAATTGCAAAACTGCTTACAGTGATCTCGCACACGTGACCGAGTTACCACTTCAGTGACTCACATCTATGAGTAGAACACCGCATCTGTGGAATAGCCAAGCTTTACTAGGATCGCATCTGCACTAGGCCATCCGCATCTGCGGAGTAGCTTTTGCGGAATAAGCCCGCTCATGCGTATGCTCTTCAGCACTTCATGGACCACTTCTGTGGAGATTCAAACATCTACTCAATTTCACATATGCGTGCATGATTCCGTATATGCATAGTAGCATCTGTGATTATCCTTCTGCAGGTGTGGCCAACAGCCTCTAGCTCTGGACAGACTTGGCATTTCACATTTTCTCTTTCCCAAACCCTTCAATACACAACCTAGCTTACTGGAAACACATCTTTGGCAGACCTTTGAAGTATTTTTGAGTCTCTTGACTAGAGAACACAAGTTTTGGAGCTAGGGTTTACACACACTTGGGTCTTGATGATTTGAAGCTTTTGGTTGACAATTTCTTACCCATTTATGTTCATTTCTTCATTTTCTTATTTTTTGTTGTACATCTAAGTGTGTAGTATTTTTTCCAACACTTGAATCTTATTTATGGGAATATTCATATTTAAAATGTGGATAAAATATCTTGTTGTGCTTATATATTGAACGATTTTTATTTATTATGAAGTGAGTTATTGTATCTTTAATTAGTCTTGTTCTTTAATGTTTCCAAAGGGATTAGCTAACCCAAGGACTCGCCCATTTACTTCGAATTAATTTTGGGAATGATAATTTAGGGTTAAGATAGATTAATTAACAAGAACTTAAGGCATTAACCCTCACTTTCTAGATCATAGGGATAAGATTAAACTATTTGTAGCCATATTCGGGTGTACTTAATCTTTTAATTGTTTTAGGGATAATTCAATTAGGAAGTCTTGTTACTCTTCGAAAGAATCTAATATAGAATTATTAGCCGAGGCTAATTAATATAAACTTGCTCATATTTGTAAAATCATGAAATACATTGGATTGTTACTGAGTGTAAGTCCCAATGAATCCATGCTTGTGGCCATTGATTATTTTACTTGCTTTCAAGTTAGTTTGAATTTTTGCATTTAAACATAAACATTTTCTCAAAACTTTTCTAAGTTTTTGGCATTGCATAATAAGTGATAATTTTCTTACACGCCTAATCGCCTACATATTGTTCTCTGTGGGATTCGACCCCAATTCATAGCTGGGTAAATTATATTGCATGCGACCGTGTCCATTTACTTTTTAGTAGTGGATTTGGATGTCATCAAATATTTTGGATCTTGGTAGGTTTCTTGCTTGTGTTGTATCCTAGTCGTCCTTGTTTGAGCGCATTAAGGCTCTTTAGTATGATAATCCCCACTAGTTTTTTTCTTAACGACACAATACAACATGATGATGCTAAGGAGGTGACTATTGGTGATGATGGGGTATTGAGGTTTCAGGGTCGGATTTTCGTTCCTAATGTGGATGGCTTAAGAGAGTTAATTCTTGATGAGGTTATAGTTCAAGTTATTCCATTCACCTAGGTGCTACAAAGATGTACCATGATTTGATGCAACATTATTGATGGCAAAGGGTGAATAAGGACATTGTTGAGCATGGTGCGAAGTGTTTAAACTATCAGTAGGTTATGTATGAGCATCAGAGATGGAGTGGCTTGCTTTAAAAGCTAGATACACCGAAGTGGAAGTGGGAGAATATAACTATGGATTTTGTGGTTAGGCTATCAGGAACCTTGTGGAGATTTGATGTCGTAAGGGTCATTGTGGACAGACTGACCAAGTTTGCACATTTCATTCTTGGTATGACTTCGTACACTTCTGAGTAGTTGGCTCAAATTTATCTTAGAGACATTATTCGCCCGCATGGTGTGCTTCTTTCAATTATCTTGGATCAGGGCACTCAGTTAATATCATATTTTTGGAGACTCATGTAGCATGAGTTGGGCACACAGGTTGAGTTGAGTACGAGATTTCATCCCTAGATAGATGGACAGCCTGAGTGTACCATTCAGATCTTGGAGGACATGTTGAGGTCTTGTGTCATTGATTTTGGAGGCTAGTGGAATCAGTTTCTACCGCTAGTAGAGTTCGCCCACAATAATAGCTACCAGTCGAGTATCCGGATGACTTCGTATGAGTACTTATATGGGAGGCGATGTCATTATTCGGTTGGTTGGTTTGAGCCTGAGAAGGCTAGGTTGTTGGGCACTGATTTTGTTTATGATGCTTTGGAGAAGGTGAAATTGATTCAAGAGTGGCTTCGTGCAGCGCAGTCCAGGAAAAAGAGTTATGCTGATAGAAAAGCTCGTGATGTGTCATTCATGGTAGGTGAGAAGGTTCTACTCAGAGTATTGCCCATAAAGGGTGTCACGAGATTTGGGAAGAAAGGCAAGTTTATCCCTCAGTATATTGGTCCTTTCGAGGTGTTAAAGGGAGTCGATGAGGTGACCTACAGACTTTCTTTGCCACCCAGCTTATCGGGAGTTCATCCGATGTTACATTTTTTCATGCTCCAGAAGTACTATGAGGATCCGTCACATGAGTTGGATTTCTGCTTAGTGCAATTGATCGGGAATTTGACTTATGATGAGGAGCTGGTAGACATTTTGGATACGCAGGTTCGAAAGCGGAGATCAAATAATATTACGTCGGAGAAGGTTCAGTGGAGAGGTCAATTGGTCGAGGAGGTGACTTGGGAGACCGAGCATGATATGTGGAGCAAATACCATAATCTTTTTGATATCTCAGGTATGATTCTAAACCTGTTTGAGGACGAACGTTTATTTAAGAGCGGGAGAATGTAATGATCGGGCCGGTCATTTTGTGTATTTGAGCCTCATCCCCTATTTGATGCTTCTCATATGTGTATATGTTGTTATGTGACTTGCATGGATGGTTTTTTTGATTTCGGCAAGGTTCTGGATTGAATTCAAACACTTCGTTCCAAGGTTGGAAGCTTAAATTATAAGAGTCGACCGGGGTTTGACTTTTATGTAAGGAAATGTGTTTTTATTGTTCCAATAAGCTTGTAGGGAATTTTGGACTTAGTCTTGTGTCCATAGTTGGATTTGGAGGCCCCTAGGTTGATTCGATTCTATTTGGCTAAAGTTAGAAATTTGAAGGTTTGGAAAGTTCATAAGTTTGACCGGGAGTTGACTTAGGTGTTGTTAGGTTCGGATTGCTGTTTCGGGAGTTGCAATAAATTCGTTATGTCATTTGGAACTTGTGTACAAAATTTGAGATCATTCTGAGTTGGTTAGACGTGGTTCCACATGAGTTTTGGAAGTTTGAAAGTTCATTAGTTCATTAGGCTTGAATTGAGGTGTGATTCACACTTTTGATGTTATTTTATGTGATTTAAGACCTCGAGTAGGCCCATGTTATATTTTGGGGCTGGTCGGTGAGGTTGGACGGGTTCCAGGGGGCTCGAGTGAGTTTTGCATTGGCTTTGGGTCATTTGTGAGTTTTTTGGCATATCATTTTTGGTATTTTCGCACCTATGATATTTGGTACACAAGTGTGAGTCTGCAGAAGCGGACATGGGATCGTATATGCAAAGTTGGCTAGGATCAAGGGTTTCTGCAAACGTGGCTAACCTTGCGTAGAAGCGCGAGCACAAGTGCGTATTGTTTCCGCAAAAGCGGTTCCATAGAAGCGAAAATGTGATCGTAGAAGCAAATGGTTGACTTTTTAGTCATGTTTGCAGAAGCAGGCTTCTGGTTACAAAAGCGACGCTACACAAGCAGTAGTTTTTGTTGTAGATGCGAAACGACTGGGCATTGTATTAAGTTGGAGGTTATGGCTTATTTTATCATATTTTGAGATTAAGAGCTTGGATTGGGGCGATTTTCAAAACTTGGATTGGGATAAGTGTTATTAATTCAGATTTGATTATTGTTCATGATTCCATACTTGAATATGGCTTTTGATTAGTGAACTTAAGTCAGAAAATTGGAGATTTTGGCAAAACTTTCAAAAAATAATAAATGGATATTTGAACCCCGATTCAGAGTCGGACTTGGATGAAACATGTATAATTAAACTCGTATTCGAAGGAATTGTCTTGGTTTATGACTTTTGTCGGGTTTCAGAAAGTAAGCTCGGGTTGACTTTTGGATATTTAATAAAGAATGAGCTTTATTACTTGAAATCGATTTTTATAATAGTGTTTAACATTATTGAGTTTAGATTTGACTCGATCAGAGGCCGATTAGAGATGCAAGGGATTTTTAAAGTATTGGTATGACTTGTTTGAGGTAAATATCTTGCCTAACCTTGTATGAGGCAATACCCCTTATGATATGGCCTTAATTGTTAATTTGTGTTGTTTGAAAAGAGATGTGTGCACGAGATGACAAGCGTGTATACGGTTATTATGTGTGGCTTATGATCGGATCATACCTTAGGCTTTTAATATGCCTTAATTTGAGGACGTATTTTATATAAAACTTGCTTATTCACTTGTGGTTGCGTGAACATGATCACTACAATTGTTTTAGCCGTGGTAATGCTTGACATGTTAAACACCATTCGCATTTTACTATTTTCATGTCTTTCTATACCTTGTTTGATAAATTATGAAATTATATACTTGATGAAATTTTAACATATTTGTTTTGTGATTTTGTGGCACGTGTGGACATATTGAGTGGATTGTTTGGGCATTGGCACAAGGTTTTTCCATTCGATTGTGATTGATACTGTGTCAGAAAGTAGCGATACAGTTAGATATTGTTATTGTGTCAGGGCAGAGATATACAGTTTGATATTGTTATTGTGTCAGGGCAGAATAATAAGATTCGATATTATTATTTTGTCATGGTGGAGCGATACAGTTGATATTTGTCATCGTATGAGGGCAGAGTGATAAGGGTGGATATTATTATTGTGACAGAAATGTGGGCACGAGGTGCCATGTGCTTGCGTTTCTATTTGATGAGTTATTGTTAAAAATGAACCTTCTAGATTGGCATTGTACCCCATAAAGTACAGTGTTGCGCCCCACCAACATCCCTATTATTTATTTCACTTAAAGCTTAACAATTTGATTCAAACTTAGCATCCACAAGCCACAAAATCCTTCCACGCATGCTGCCAATGTTTGGAGAAGTCAATGAAAAGAATGAAACTCAATTAATGCAGCCTTGTCCTTGTGATCACCCAATAGGTCATCTAGAAGTTTATCCCATAATTCAATGTTTCATAATCTCAAATAGCTCCTTTTAGCCGTCCTCAATTTGCGTACGCAATCCGTTTCTTTTTCTGGAAGGTTGTTATGTGAAAAATTGATTAAAATGTGAATTCATGCCTTAAAACTCATTTGAGTCGACATCGGTCAATGTTTTGAGAAAACGAACATGGATCCATGTTTGGAGGTCCTGGTGGGTCTATATCGCGATTTCAGACTTGGGTATATGCCCGAAATTGAATTCGGAGATTCCTAGCTCGAGCTATCGCAATTTGTTAAAAATTTGAAGTTTAAAGGTTTAAGGAATTTATAAATTTGACCGAATTTTGACTTTATTGCTATCAGTCCGGATTTTGGTTCTAGAGCTTGGTCTATGTTCATTACTGTATTTAGGACATGTCTGCAAAATTTGGCGCAAAATGGAATTGAATTGACGTGATTCGGACGTCCGGTTGTTAAAATGAAAATTCTTAAGTTTTATTGAAAATCTCATTCAGGGTGTCTGATCCGTAGTTGTAGGTGTTATTTTTGTGTTTTGATCGCGTGAGTGAGTCCGTATAATGTTTTGGACTTGTGTACATGTTTGGTTTGGGGCCCCGAGGGCTCGGGTGAGTTTTGGATAGGCTACATATGTTTTTGAACTTTGGTAAATTCTGGTTTTTAGCTTCTGCTGGTTTCTGGTATTTCTTTCTTTGCAATCGCAAAAAAAGTCCCCCCATCGCAGAGGCTAGTTGGGACAGGGAGTGATTTTACTCAATGCGAATGCAAGGTTTTGGACACGAACGCGCAGCAGTGGGGAGACTGCCCATCGCGAACGCGAACACACCAACACGAATACATAGGTTTAGAGAGGTGAGGGCTAGCAAATGAGTTTACTCAACACGGAGGTTAGGCGGGCAAAGCCTACACGAATGCATTGAATTACTTGTGATTGCGTAAGCCAATCAGGAAGTGCCTTCGTGAACGTGTCAAGTGTATCGCGATCGCGATGAACTCCTAGCGCCGAGTCATTTAAATTTTTAAAATACGGGATTTCATCCATTTTTCATAATCTTTCCAGTAGAGCTCGCTCTAGAGGCAATTTGGAGGAGAAATTTCAACACCATTTCATAGGCTAGTATACTTTGACTCATTTCTTTCCATTTCTAACGTCACCCATTAATTTATAGCCTTAATCTTTGTTCTTCCATTGTAAAAAACTAGGGATTTAGGAAGAAATGGGAGGGGGAAGGGTTTGCAAATATGGGATTTAGACCATAATTTGGGGTCAGATTTCGAAACTAATTACATAATCGGGCTCCGCGATGAATGGGTAAACGAGTTTTGGTCCGAATCTCAGGCTTTGACTAAGAGGCTCGGGGTTGACGTTTCTTTTTGACTTTTTGGGAAAAGTGTAAAAATTCTAACTTTATGTATTGTAGCTGATTCCCTTAGCATTATTTGATGTTATCGAGTCAGTGGTTGGCTAGATACGATTGGTTTGGAGACAGATTGTAGAGGAAATACCCTGATAAAGCTCTGAGTTGATTGCGAAGTGAGATAAGTGTTGTAGGTAACCTTGACTTGAGGGACTAGGAGTTGTTTGCCTATTTGCTACATGTTTAAATGTGTGGGTACCACGTATATGTAAGGTGACGAGTACTTATGCATTCTTGTTAGGTTAAAACATGCTGGTGGGACTTGTTTCCTTGTAATTTATTGCCTTCTTTAATTATGATATGTAAGCTTAGCTTACTTGATTACTTACTTGATCGTTCGTTCCGTATTAATGGACTAATTATGACGGTTGAGTATTTTTGGAAGTTGAGGTTTTGGTATTTTGGAATCACTATTGAAGTAAGGTTTATTCTTGCTTATTTTATCCCCCAATTTTTTTTTATATTCATTACTACATGGTAAGGGAGAGTGTTAAAGTACGAAGGGTGATGTCTTGCAGTTTATTGCTTAATTTATTGATTAATACATAGTGAGAAAGTGAGTTAAAGCATGAATGGTGATGTTGTGCCGTATTTATTGTTTCATGGAGAGGTTGAGAGTAAAAGAATGAAGTGTGATGTTGTGCCATTATTATTGTTTCGTGGTGAGGTTGACGGTAAAAGCACGATGGGTGATGTTGTGCCCTTTTTATTCACTATGTTTATCCGTTTTCATTGGTTAAGGATTTATTTGACTGCCTAGTGTTGTCATTCCTGTTGTAATTTTTGTATATTGTTCCCCTTTTGCATGTCCCCTCCTATCTATCCATACCAAATCTCTATTTATTGCTATTTGATATATATATCTATGTTTCCAAAGGTTAAATTATGTGAGTGTCCTATCATAGCCTCTTCACTACCTCGTCGAGGTTAGGCTCGACACTTACAGAGTGCATTGGGATGGTTGTACTCATACTACACTATGCACTTCTTGTGCATATTTTGGTACTGGTCCCAGTTATACATGAAGTGCATCAGCTCGGATTGACATATTTGGAGACTCGAGGCAGATCTGATGGCTTCCACAGACCTTGAAGTACCTTTCATCTTTCCTTATTTACTATTTATTTCATTCGAAACAGTTTTATTTATTTCAGACTCTATTTGTAGAACTTCTAGTAGCTCATGCATTAGTGACTCCAAATCCGGGATTGTACTTAGACATTTTTGTTTTACCTTTTCGCAAATCATTTTAACCGTATTTCAGTTTAAATGGGTTTAATTACTCGAAATGTTTCAAATGGCAAATGACTTATGTCGCGCCCCCTTTTTCTCGCGAAATCGGGTTTATGACATTTGGTATGGGACAACTTGTTCCTTTTGGGAACTGTGTTTTGCAATTTGAAGAGTCACCACCTAATGATTTTGGGTGCATTAGGACACCAATAGAGTTTAATTCTAAATTCGTTTGAATAACCAGAGATAGGGTAAGGGCTTGAAATTGTCCTAAGGGGAAGGTGTTAGGAACCCTTTAGGATACACTAGTGAGGTTCCCGGCCAGACAGTTGATTGTTAATTTGTGCAATTAACAAGTAAACAATCAAGGCTCACATAAGAGGGGATTTTAAATACACAGGTGTTTAGAAATGATATAATAAAGCAAAGTATTGAAAGAGTTATAACTAAGCATATTGATGAATGTAAAGGGGTCCTAGGTTTGTGTTTAATATGGATCACATCAATGCAATACCCGGTATGACACTCCTCAAATAGGGGATACACGTGGTATTAGCACACCAGTCATCATATCCATATCTACCCTTCCCACCCCGTTAAGGTATTTAATGAGCTGATTGGTCTCGATCACTATTGCCTGCTATCACCCGTCCAATTTTTATCAGTCCCGGAGGAGCTTAGGACTACTATTTCTAAAAGGGAGGGATATTGGGCTGATTTTGGTTTCAAAAGGAAAAAATCTAAGGCGACATAAAAAACACATAATACTGCATATTGGGGAAGTATATAAACAGATAAAGGCCCATGTATTCCTCCTCAAACAAAAAAACACATAAGTAGAATGACTTGCACATACTTTTAGGTCTGATTAAAATACTAAAGACGAGGGGAGTTTAATTATCGAGGCAGATCAGTTTATTACATAACTCAGATAAGAAGTCTGAATCAGGCTTGCCTGCTGGTTGTAGCAACTAACAAAAGTGGATTCAAGTTTTATTGTTGTTATTACCTAAGGCTTGCCTAAGTATTTGGGTGAGCTCTTAGGAACATGGTATCTATTTACTGATTCAAAGTGTGGAAAAGCAGTAACAACTTAAAACGAATGGTCTGGGATCCTATAGGCATGCTTGCTAAACCTCGTTAAATAAAGAAGGAAAGTTGTTTAAAATTGGTTCGGAATCGAACTGATTTGACATTGAACTAGTTTCAGATTCTGTAGGCGATGGTATCTAATATTTGCTTATTTTAATCCCTATAGGCATGATATCTTACATTGAATGGTAACGAAAACAAACAGGATTTTCTTGGAATACCTATAGGCATGATATCTAACATTATGTTGATTTCAACCTTATGAACATGATACTTACTTATAACTGTTTAGAACCTAAAATATGATATCTAAGTGACAAAAAACAGGTAGAATTATATATAAGTCCTATAGGCAGGATATCTAGATATGAAATTGACTGTGAAGAAATTAAGATGAACCATATATACATGGTGTCTAAAATGTAGAATTGAACATGCAGAATAAAAAGAAAAAGTCCTATATGCATGCTTTCTACCCTTGAGTATACATGATTACCCAACTCTTTTTTCACTAGCCAGCCCCAAATGGTTATTAAAAATTATTATAGACCAGAAATAATGAATTACACCAGAAAAGTTCAAAGAAAAGTTACAATCAGAGGAAGCCTGATTTTTGACTTTCTCTTTGAGTTATGGAATAAACCACCTCAAATGCCATTGATTCAAAGCCTTTCTTAGACTTGAGTGTGTCAAAGTTCCCTAAGGGTCTCAATACGACCACGGGCAGTGCTCACACCCAAGTTACATAATCAGAATAGAGATGAGTGTAGTGTGGAAGTGCCAACCCTTATGTGTCCAAGTTCAGAGGGATGGGTCCCAAGGCAAGGCTCACACAAGGAGGGCAGAACTTAAGTTCTAAGAGGATAATGAAAGTGCAGGAACAAAGTTGAAAAACTGAGGGGATAAAGGAGAGTGGTAAAGGGTGATAGGGAGATAGTAATCAATAACACACAAAGTTAATAACTTCATACAAAGGGGGGTCAAGGTTTGGGAATCTATTGCATGGAGCCCATGCACTTAGGCATGGATTTGTTTTGGGCATGCACATCAATAGAAGGTGCTGCCATGCTTATAAACCAATAAGAACACACAACATCTGGAGGAAACATGGAGGTTATGATCCCAGGGGAATCAGGTTTGGGTCATGCACAACAATGTTGAATGATGTCATGCCCCAAACCAAACACAAGTATTAAACACGTTGGGGTGGGGATTTAGGATTCACAAGTTATAGTAAGTAGTGGACAAAACTTTAATTCAGAACAGGATAGGGAAGATTAAAGCATGTTTAATAATGGTACTAGGTTAAGTACAAACAGGGGACAAACAAGGATGAAAGAGACAATAAAGAAACATGTGGTTGTTGGTGCAGAAGCTTAATTAGAACATACCAGTAAAATGCAAATGTAGAGAAAAATAAGCAGGTTTCCCACAGCCTAGCCTTGTTTTTCATCTGGTTAGGTAAGGCAGCAATACAAGTAGCAATTGAGAAAAGAGAGAGATTTTAGTGGAGTGTGTGTCTGAACTCAAGTATTTTATGCCTTGTGTTCGTGTCTTTGAAAGAAGAGAAGTACATGGTGTTTATAGCATTTTGAAAACGAGTCAAAGAGAAGAAATAAGACACAAACATGGAAACAATTACTATTCAGAATCAATTACACAAGTGATTGCCTTTAATTAAGGGATCACTTGCTTAACGGGCAGTGACAGGTTTAAAATAGGGAAAGAAATCAATTTATAGGCAGACTGATTATTGCCATAAAAGAAGTAGTAAAACAATTGAGTAAGTAATTAAGTCTAAGTACAGGAATATACTTGTTTTGGAAAGGATTCAGTAAGGCAAAACAAGGAAAGAAATCAATTAACCTTAATAGGCGAGTGAAATCTGATTTTCACAAAAGAAAAGTTTGAAATCAGTCACACAATTGAAGGTCAATCAAAGAAGGTAACTCAGCATATAAATACAGTGCACAAACAATGGATATGTGAGGCCAAACTATTGGCAAAAGGAAACAGCATGCAATAATAGCACAAAGTTAGTAGACAGCAAACATTCGAAACATGATAGTCACGTAGGTCAAGTTTCATTGACTTAGTAGTAGAGAAAATGATAGAGTATCAGAAGCATGCAAAGGTTCAAGTGAAAAACCCTTCTGAAAAGCATAGTCGAGTTTCAAAGATAGTAAGAACCCAGAACCAAAGGAATCACATAAAGAAAAGAGATGCTGAAATAAAGGAATTTCAAATCAAGTCGAGCAATTTCACACAAATGAATTGCACAAGTAGTTTAAGAAACTCGAATAGACCCTAAAGAAATTAGGGTTTTCGAAACCAATCGAGTTTAAATATGATGAACAAATAGATTACACAAATACCTAGCAGACTGCTTCAGAGACTCGAATGAACTCAAAAGAAATTAGGGTTTTCAACACCAATCGAGTCTAGAGATGATAAACAAGTATATCAAACAAAAAATATTCTCAGAAACTCGAATGAACCCAAAAAAATAGGGTTTTTATCATGCAAACTCATATAGAAGGACAATACGAGCAAACATAGCAAAACATGTCAAAAGTCAGAGAAATATTTTGAAATAACTTAACAAGAAAACCCTAAACGAAAAAGGTAAAGAGTTTTGAAAGAAAAGTTAAAAAATAAACTTCGAGAAAAATGCTTAGAAGTTCAAAGCAAACACATATCTGAAGTAGATCTGAAAGAAATCGAAAGAACCTTAGAGATTAGGGTTTCAGAAGAACCCCAAAGTGACGAGGAAGGCCTTGAAAGGCATTAATCTAAGCAGGAGAGACAAAGGTCTGACTCAAATTGCCATGGCTGGCCGGAGAAAGATCAAAGATGACCGTAGAATAGTCATCGAGCAATGTCTGGACCAATCCCCTTCATGATCTGGTCATGAGACCACAAAAACGAACACATAGAAGCCATGAGAGGCTGGTACATGTCTCCGATGACCTTGGAAGGCCATGGATTGGGGCGGATTAGGGTGGCGGCGGCTAGGGTTTGAGATGTAGTAGAGAGGATTCGGGAGAGGAGGGGTTTCAGAGGCGGCATGTTGTGAGGAATAAGTTAGGGTGAAGGGGTCGTTTGGGTTAAAAAGGAAAGGGTGATTATTGGTCATTGATTTTGAAGGATCAACGGCCTGGATTAAAATGTGTAAGTGGGGTGGTTTAATGGGATATGGTTTGGGTCGGTTCAGATTGAAATTGGGTCAAGGAAATTGGGCTTCAAATTGAGTTCAATTCAGGCTATAACTGAAATAAAATAGGGCTAACATTTAAATAGCCAATTTTCCCTATTTGATTTAGAAAAAATAATAAAATAATTTATGTAAATAAATTAAAGGTTCTAAAATGATTTATAGTACATAATTATCAAATTAAAAATACTGGACTTAATTTTTATTGATATAAATGCAATTAAATCTAAAAGAGGCTAATATTACCATTAAATGCAATTTAGCTTTAAACATACTAAATCAATTTATAAAAAATGCAAAAAATATCTTAGCTATATTTTAGTATAAATATGAGAATCCAATAAATGAACCACCAAAATGATAACCTTGGGAATTATTATTGGGTTTTTATGAATAAAATAGGGGAATAAATTGGTTTAAAACTCTTTAAAATTAAAGAAAAATGATACAACATTTGAACATACTTATACATACGTATATATGCTATTTTGAAAGTCTTTTGCGTACTAAAAATATATAGGGAAAAATTGGGTATCAACAGCTGCCCCTCTTTACCTGGGAAGGATGAAAGAGTTGTTGGGTAAAGATATGATGGCCAATTTTGACCGAGCGGAACGGTTCGAAGAGGTTTAGGCTGCGGAGACTTTCGAGAGCGGACGAAATATCCAAGGCGGGGTGAATGGTGAAGGTCTAATAGGACTGCGAGAACTATTGCGGGATCGCTTCTGCCGAGATGGTCAATGCTCGCGTGCTTACCTACAAATAAGCAATACAAGCATATATTGTGCGTAAATTTAGACATGATGCAAATTCCTGTTGGACCATGAATGTTGTCTTTGGATGGTTAGTATGACGTCCTTAGACCATGATGTCCTGGGCTATGAAACATATAATAAAGGATTCGCAGGCCATGAAATGATGCTCTCGGGCTGTGAGGATGATGCCTCTGAACCATGATGCCTTTGAATAATGATATGCAAAAGATTAAAAGGGGTCCTCAAGTCATGACATAGTGTTCTTGGTCTATGCAAATGGTGCCTCCGAAAGATGATGCCTTTGGATAATTTGGTGATCTTTCAGCCCATGAGGTGCAGTATCTAGCGATCTTTCAACCTATGCAAATGCAGTAGGGGGCGATCTTTCATCCATGCAAATGCAGTAGGTGGAGATCTTTACGCCATGCAATGCAGTAGGTGGGGATCTTTCAGCCAAGCAAATGTAGATGAAGTTGTGATCTTTCAGCCATGCAATGTAGTAGGTGGCGATTTTTCAGCCATGCAAATATAGATAAAGTGGCGATCTTTCAACCAAGCAATGTAGTAGGTGGCGATCTTTAAGCCATGCAAATGTAGATAAGGTGGCGATCTTTCAGCCATGCAATGCAGTAGGTGGCGATCTTTCAGCCATGCGATGTAGATAAGGTGGCGATCTTTTTGCCATTTAATGTAGTAGGTAGCGATCTTTTAGCCATGCAATGTAGATAAGGTGGCGATCTTTTAGCCATGCAATGCAGTAGGTGGCAATCTTTCAGCCATGCGATGTAGATAAGGTGGTGATCTTTTAGCCACGCAATGCAGTAGTGGCGATCTTTCAGCCATGCGATATAGATAAGGTGGCAATCTTTCAGCCATGCAATTCAGTAGGTGGCGATCTTTCAGCCATGCAATGTAGTAGGTGGCGATCTTTTAGCCAAGCAAATGTAGATAAGGTGGCGATATTTCAACCATGCAATGTAGTAGGTGGCAATCTGTTAGCCATGCGATGTAGATAAGGTGGCGATCTTTCAGCCATGCAATGCAGTATGTGGCGATCTTTCAGCCATGCAATGTAGATAAGGTGGTGATCTTTCAACCATGCAATGCAGAAAATGTAGATGGAGACAGCATTTAGTCTCGGAAGGCAGAATGGTAGCCTTATGCAAGAAATAAAGTGGCAAGCGGTAACAGTGCTTTCTTAGCTGATAGAAGATTGCGATATTGTGACTGCTGGGAACATTGTTTCACACGGAACGTCACCAGTGTGTATGGATGGCAAATATGAGTAAGTGTGACAGTTCTGAGAGTTGTATTCTTGAACGACATTTGTTTCGTGGGTGTATAGTACGTCTGATGCTTTCGTAATCCAAGTGCCTGAGTTCAAAGAAAAATCATGAGTTTTGTAAGGGGGGAAGGTTAGTTCGTATCCCCGCTGGCTCTGCTTGATATGCTCGGCTTTGATCTGGTGATACTATTTGCATCATTGTGGGTAGCATTGCTAAACAAGAAATTTCAGTAATAAACATGCATGTTTTCATAAAAAATATGTCATAAGTATATATAATTAAAAAAACATTTAGATGAACCGACGACTGTGACGTGGTTCAAGACATTGCAACCTCTCTTTCTACAGAATTTTGAGGGTCTTTCTTAAAATTTTGCCCCTGTTTAATTGGTTGATGCCTCTGACCGTTGCTTGCGACAATTGGCTGAAATCACTTTGGAATTTTGAGGGTCCTCCTCAAAATTCTGCCCCAGTTTCCAATTGCGGGGGGAGGAGGAAATGGAAATTTTATTGAGTTGTGACCGAACCCATAGGGCTGCCTATGTATCCCCTCTTAAACGGGAATCACATTAGGCATATTTCAATTTACATCATATAGGAAAGCATAAAGATTACACATAGTAACGCTTCACTGACTGAGTTGATAGGTTTTGGCTAGACTTCTCTGTCCATTTCTGCAAGTATGAGGGCTCCTCCTGTCAGGACAGGGTGAAACATGTATGGACCCTTCCAGTTGGGAGAGAACTTCCCTTTGGCTTCATCTTGATGCGGGAAAATTTTCTTTAACACCAGCTGCCCCGGTGTGAACTGTCTCGGCTTGACTCTTTTGTTGAAGGATCTGGACATTCTGTTTTGATAAAGTTGATCATGGGAAACTGCATTCATTCTTTTTCCATCTATAAGGGCTAGTTGCTCATAACGACTTTTCACCCACTCTACGTCGTCGAACTCGGCTTCCTATATGATCCTTACAGAGGGAATTTCTACCTCAGCGAGAATGTTTGCCTCTATACCGTAAACCAGCATATAGGGGTTACCCCGATTGATGTGCGGACTGTGGTGCGATATCCCAATAAAGCAAATGATAACTTCTCGTGCCACTGTTTATGTTTCTCTATCATTTTCCTCAATAACTTCTTGATAATCTTGTTGGCGGCTTATACGGCTCCGTTCATCTGCGTTCTGTAGGCTGTAAAATTCTTGTGTCTGATCTTGAAAGTTTCACACATAGCTTTTATCAAGTCACTGTTGAGGTTGGAGCTATTATCAGTAATGATTGACTCTGGAATCCCGAATTGACAAACGATGTGGTCGCGGACAAAGTCCGCCACGACTTTCTTGGTTACTGCTTTGAAAGATGTTGCTTTGACCCATTTGGTGAAATAGTCGATTGCTACTAGGATAAACCTGTGTCCATTGGAAGTGGAAGGCTCGATTGGTCTAGTAACATCCATCCCCCAAGCGGCGAACGGCCATGGCGAGCTTGTTGCATTAAGCTCATTTGGGGGTACCTTTATCATGTCTGCATGTATTTGACAGCGGTGGCATTTCCGGACATACTGGATGCAATTCGTTTCCATAATCATCCAAAAGTAACCAGCTCGGAGTATCTTCTTTGCTAAGACAAAACCGTTCATATGTGGACCGCAGGTCCCAGCGTGAATTTCCTCTAGTAGCTTGGATGTTTCCTTTGCGTCGTCACACCTTAGTAACCCCAAATCAGGAGTCCTCTTATACAAGATTCCTCCGTTGTGAAAGAAGTTGTTGGAAAACATCCGAAGTGTGCATTTTTTAGTAGGATTTGCAAGCTCTAGGTATTTTCCTTTTGCCAAATATTCCTTGATGTCATGAAACCAAGGCTTTCCGTCTGCTTCTTCTTCAACATGGGCACAATAAGCTGGCTGATCATGGATTTTCACTAGAATGGGATCAATATAAATTCTTGTCTAGCTGTTATATCATAGATGACAGGGTAGCCAATGCATCATCAAATTCATTCTGGACTCTGGAAACATGTTGGAACCCTGTCTTCATGAATCTCCTTCTCAATTCCTGTACATGATGCAGATACGGGAGTATCTTGGAGTTCTTTGTCGCCCATTCTACTCGTACCTGATGTATAAGCAAGTTTGAATCTCCGATCACTAGCAACTCTTGAATGTTCATGTTGATGGCCATTTTAAGCCCTAAGATGCAAGCTTCATTTTCAGCCATGTTGTTGGTGCACGAGAACCTGAGTTTGGCAGACATCGGATAATGCTGCCCGGTTTCTGATACTAGGACTGCTCCTATGCCAAATCCCTTGAAGTTCGCCGCTCTGTCGAAAAACATTCTCCAACCATCATAGGATTCTGCAATGTCCTCTCCTATAAATGATACCTCTTCATCAGGAAAATATGTTTTCAATGGTTCATATTCCCCATCCACGGGATTTTCAGCAAGGTGATCTACTAGTGCATTTCCTTGATTTATTTCTAAGTCATGTAGACAAAGTCAAACTCACTCAACAAGATTTGCCACTTGGCTAGCTTGCCAGTGGGCATGGGCTTCTGGAAGATGCACTTTAAAGGATCCATCCTTGATTTGAGATGTGTAGTATATGTACAAAAGTAGTGCCTCAGCTTCTGATCTACCCAAGTCAAACCACATCATGTGCGCTCTAACAGAGAATACCGGGCCTCGTACGGGGTGAATTTCTTACTGATGTAATAGATGGACATCTCCTTCCTCCCCGTTTCGTCATGCTGCCCCGGAATGCAACCGAAAGCTTCATCGAATACTACAAGGTAGAGTAATAAGGGTCTACCTGGCTCAGGCAGGACTAAGATTGGTGGTGTTGACATGTATTCCTTGATCCTGTCGAAAGCTTTTTGACAGTCATCAGTCCATTTGGTAGCGGCGTCCCTCTTCAACATCTTAAAGTTTGGCTTACAGATAATTGTAGACTGTGCTATAAACCGGCTGATGTAGTTAAGCCTTCCCAAGAAACTCATCACGTCATTCTTTTTCTTTGGTGGTGTTAGTTCTTAAATGGCTTTGAATTTTGATGGATCCAATTCTATTCCTCGGCTACTCACAATAAACCCAAGTAATTTTCTAGTAGGAACCCCAAATGCACACTTCGCGGGATTCAGTTTTAGGTTGTACCTTCGTAGTCTATTGAAGAACTTCCTCAAATCTTCCATGTGATCAGTGGCCTTCTTGGACTTGATGATAACATCATCTACGTACACCTCTATCTCCTTGTGTATCATATCATGGAAAATGGTAGTCATAGCCCTCATGTAGGTGGCCCCTGCGTTCTTCAAACTGAACGACATCATTTTGTAACAGTGCATTACCCACGGTGTAATGAAAGTCGTTTTCTCAACATATTCTTCATCCATCCAGATCTAATGATAACCAGCGAAACAATCTACAAATGATTACAACTCGTGCTTGGCGCAGTTGTCAAAAAGGATGTGTATGTTTAACAAAGGGAAGCCGTCTTTCGGACTGACCCAGTTGAGACCCCGGTAGTCGACACAGACATTGACCTTCCCATCCTTCTTTGGTACAGGCACGATGTTGGCAAACCATGTCAGGTGTTCTACTACCCTAAGAACCTTAGCCTTGACCTGTTTGGTGACTTCATCCTTGATTTTCAAACTCATAACGGGTTTGAACTTTCTGATCTTTTGTATTACCCGCGGACATGCTGGATCGGTTGGCAATTTGTGAGCCCCAATAGATGTACTCAGACCAGTCATGTCATCATATGACCAGGCAAATATGTCCTCATATTCCCTTAGAAAATCTATGCATTCCTTCTTTTCTGATGGCAATAACTGAATGTTTATTCGCATTTCCTTGACATTTTTTGCATCTCCCAGGTTGACAACTTCTGTCTTATCCAAGTTTGACTTGGGTCTGTTCTCAAAATTCTCAACTTCCTAAACAATCTCTTCCGGTATGTCATCTTTCTCTGAATCTATGTTCGTTTGTTGCGTTGTCTCGTTGTATGTCATAGTCATTGGTTCATAAAGATAAGTAATAGTAACGTTGTATAAGTAAAGTAATGAGAGAAAAATAATAATGAGCGTCGATTCATTAGAAAAAAAATGCTTTGATAAATTGCTTAATCATTTTGAACATTGGTGATCTTATTGGGGGAATTGAAAATATGCGAAAAATAAAATCCTTTAGTAAAGGAAATAGTGCTTGTTTTAGTCTTGCTACCCCGAGGCTCGTCGGGCTCTAGTTTTCCTGATGGTCCAGTTATTGAGGCATTCCCCTCTGCTTACAGCCTGTATGAAAGGGCCTTCCTCCCCCTCCTCGTGAAAACACAACAATCCATGTCATTATCTTCTAAGAACACATTTTTCATCGCTGCCAGTGCTTCTTCTTCATCTGACCCATAAATAATATCGACCGATTGGAAGGTCTGCTCCAGATGTGGTATCAGCTGCTCTAGTGGTATCCAGGATAGTGAGGGAAAATGACAGATTTGCTATATTTTGAACCTAATCAAGTTCTTCTTTGAATTTCAGCAGCTTTTGTTCGAGTTGGGATGCATTTTCCATAAGAACCTAGGTACCATGACCATGAGTGACCTCTACTTGTTCAGTTAAGTTCTCTTTTCTGATGTTATTCAAATCTTTCATCTTCCCTTTGTTCTTGTTTTTGACAGGACTAAGGGGAGAAGTGGGTGGAGGGCCCCTGATTCTCGTGGAATAGGATGATGTTGCCAGAATGCATGAAATAACCTTTGGGTAGGGGAATAATAAAACAAAAGTAAAAACAAAAGGTAACAAGTTAGTGAGGATCATAAAAAATTTTGCAATATTTAAACACGTAGTACGGAATGTAAAACATGTCCTAATTTGGGAACCTCTTTGTTCCCGAGATAGGCCTATCGACAAATTAATTTGGAGAACTTAGAATGTTAAATGCCTCATTATATTGATAGAAAATAAGACAAATCCCAAATCAACACTTGACAAATAGGAAATAAATGTCACTAATGGTCATTGGCCTCATTACATTTTATAAAGCGAAAAGACAAACTCCTATCTATTTGGTCACTGAAAGACCTTCCCCAGATTTGGCATCTTTGGCTCAGTCGAACAACTTTCCCAACTCGCAAAGTCCTAGCAATAGGTAGGCTTTGGATAGATGTCCGCCTTCATTTCTTTCATCATTTTGCTAGTCTTCGACCCTCTTGAGAAACTTTCTTTCCAATTCCACTATGCCTCGCTCCAAATATCCCAATCGTTTGTTGGCATTGATAGCCATGTCCTTCCATTCCTCAATCAGTTTCTGGTTGGCTTCTTGTATCTCACGATGCGCGCTTTCTCACTCCCGGATCCTCTTGCGCAGTTGGTTTTATTTGACCTATGCCTTGGCCCTTTCATCTATGATCCTATGGCCCTTAGCAAACCCTGGCTGTCTCAAACCATCGTGATTATCTTCCAACCAACCTGAATAGTAGGGAGCGCAACCAGCGTGGTATCTATCTAGCTAGATGGTATCTCTTCCCATGATGATCTTGCAGTGCCACATATGCTGAGCTTGGCACTTATAAGGACTATCATCAGCCTGGAAGTCAGCCCGGAAATGACTCATGTTGTCGACCCTAGGTATAACCTGCTTCCTACCAGCTTGCCTCATAACCCGGAGAGGGATGTAAGGGTATGTTCCTCGCAGACCAATCAATATCAGGAAAGGTGCATCTCTAGATCGGGCGATGAATTCCACGGTCGGAAACCACTCGAACATCCACTATAACTGGTCCTCAGTTAGATTATCAAATAATTCTACCCATTCTTTGGCATCTTCTAGCTGGTAGAACTTATTGGGCATGTAATTCATTTGCTTCAGATCATGGAAAGCGATATGATCATCCCAGTCTCTTCACTGAATCTCTTGTCGCTATTCACCCCTTTGTTGATGCTCCATGAGCCAGAGCTGAAGTAGCAAATTGCAGCCTTCGAACTTTTTGGCTACTTGTTGGCATTTCTCCAAGGCTCGGTATATTTCTGCAATTATCATGGGCACAATGCTGAAGGGTTGCCCGCCAATTCCTTCCATTAAGGTCTTAGTTACCATGGCCAACCTGGTATGGATTCTTGCTTTCTTCATGGGAAACACGATCAACCCAAGGAAACAAAACATGAATATAAATACCCTTCGGTGAATATTCCCTAATGATGTGATGGAGAACTCGTCAGGATAGGTACGGTAGGATTTGTTGTGACCTTACCTCTCATACAAATAGTCAAAAGGGATGTAGGATTCATTCAAACATGTTAGCTCTGGATTCTTCTTTAGACCCATCATTTTGAGAAAGCCCGTGCCCTCGCGGTTCTCAGGCATTAACAAACCCGGAGTTTCCCATGCTATACCGGCCAATCCTCCTATTTCTTCTAGAAAGGGTTTCATTTCAATGTCCCCGAAGCGGAATACGGCCCTCTCACAATCCCAGAACAAAGTAGCAGCTTCTATGATCTTGTTGTTGGGTTGGATCTCCAGGAGAGAAGGTAGATTTCCCAGATATTTCCGGACAAGAGCTTGATCACTAAAGGGAAGATCCTCCCACCAGCTTAACAGTCTTGGGTGGATGTTGCTAACCATGCCGAATCTAGGGACTTCGTGCCTCATATTTCTGCAAGACAAATAATGTTAGACCCTTAGCCCCACCAGACTCGACTATTTAATATCAACAATCGGCATAAAGCATTTAGTTCTCCAAATAAATGCATAGAACCGCAAATATGCCTTTTTCGGATTTAGGGGGTAATAATATAGGAAGACCGCAACCACTCATTATAAGCGTTGCTATAGTATTTATTTGACACGAGTGGAGTATGATGTTGAGAATGATTATGCAATAATTAAAAGCAAGTTGGCACGTATTTTCACGTTAAGAAAGCAGTAAATACCTCAGTTTAATAATTTAAAGCAGTAGTAGGGAAAGAAACAAAGAAGACAAGTCAGTTTTATAGTTGAAAAGGAAATTGAATGCTTAAAAGAATTAAACAAGTAATTGCACATAAAGAGTTATAAATCCACAATAATAGTTTGAAATGGTAAAAACCTAAATATCCCCAGCAGAGTCTCCATGCTGTCGCACCTACTTTTTCTTGCGAAATCGGGTTTATGACATTTAGTATGGGACAACTAATTCCTTTTGGGAACTGGGTTTTTGCAATTTGAAGAGTCACCACCTAATGATTTAGGGTGCATTGAGATACAAATATGGTTTAATTCTAAATTTGTTTGAATAACCAGAGATAGGGTAAGGGCTTTAAATTATCCTAAGGGGAAGGTGTTAGGTACCCCTCAGTATCCACTAGTGTAGTTCCCGACCAGACAGTTGATTGTGAATTTGTGCAATTAACAAGTAAACAAACAAGGCTAACATAAGAGGGGATTTTAAATACACAGGTGTTTAGAAATGATAAAATAAAGCAATGTTTTGAAAGAGTTATAACTAAGCATGTTGATGAACGTAAAGGGGTCCTAGGTTTGTATTTAATATGGATCACATCAATGCGATGCCCGGTATGACACTTCTCAAAATAGGGGATACACGTGGTATTAGCGCACCAGTCATCATATCCATATCTACCTTTCCCACCCCGTTAAGGTGTTTAAAGCGCGGATTGGTCTCGATCACTATTGCATTCTATCACCCGTCCCATTTCTATCATTCCCGAAGGAGCTTAGGACTACTATTCCTAAAAGGGAGGGATATTAGGATGATTTTGGTTTCAACAGGAAAAAATATAAGGCGACATACAAGACATATAATACTGCATGTTGGGAAGCATATAAACAGACAAAGGCCCATGTATTCCTCCTCAAATAAAAAAAAATACATAAATAGAATGACTTGCACATACTTTTTAGGTCTGATTAAAATACTAAAGACGAGGGGAGTTTAATTATCGAGGCAGATCAGTTTATTACATAACTCAGATAAGAAGTCTGAATCAGGCCTACCTGCTAGTTGTAGCAACTAACAAAAACGGATTCAAGTTTTATTGTTGTTATTACCTAAGGCTTGCCTAAGTATTTGGGTGAGATCTTAGGAACATGGTATCTGTTTACTGATTCAAAGTGTGGCAAAGCAGTAACAACTTAAAATGAATGCTTTGGGATCCTATAGGCATGCTTGCTAAACCTCGTTAAATAAAGAAGGAAAGTAGTTTAAAACTGGTTCGGAATCGAACTGATTTGAAATTGAACTAGTTTCAGATTCTGTAGGCGATGATATCTAATATTTGCTGATTTTAATCCCTATAGGCATGATATCTAACATTGAATGTTAACGGAAGCGAACATGATTTTCTTGGGAATCACCATAGGCATGATATCTAACATTATACTAATTTCAACCTTATGAACATGATACTTACTTATAGTCATTTAGAACCAAAAATATGATATCTAAGTGACAACAAACAGGCAGAATTATAAATAAGTCCTATAGGCAGGTTATCTAGATGTGAAATTAACCGTGAAGAAATTAAGATGAACCTGATAGACATGGTGTTTAAAATGTAGAATTGAACACACAGAATAAAAAGAAAAAGTCCTATAGGCACGCTTTCTACTCTTGAGCATACATGATTACCCAACCCTTTTCACTAGCCAGCCCCAAGTGTTTATTACAAATTATTACAGACCAAAAATAATGAATTACACCAAAAAAGTTCAAAGAAAAGTTACAACCAAAGGAAGCTTGATTCTTGACTTCCTCTCTGAGTTATGGAATAAACCACCTCAAATGCCATTGATTCAAAGCCTTTCTTAGACTTGAGTGTGTCAAAGTTCCCTCAGGGTCTCAATAAGACCCCGGATAATGCTCACACCCAAGTTCCATAATCAGAATAGAGATGAGTGTAGTGTGGAAGTGCCAGCTTTTATGTGTCCAAGTTCAGAGGGAGCTCATGGGTCCCAAGGCAAGGCTCACACAAGGAGGGTAGAATATAAGTTTTAAGAGGATAGTGAAAGTGTAAGAACAAAGTTTAAAAACTGAGGGGATAAAGGAGAGGGGTAAAGGGTGATAAAAAGACAGTAATCAATAAGACATAGAGTTAATAACTTCATACAAAGGGGGGTCAAGGGTTGGGAATCCATTGCAAGGAGCCCATACACCTAGGCATGGATCAATTTTGGGCATGCACAACAATAGAAGGTGCTGACACGCTTGTAAACAAATCAGAACGCACAACATCTGGAGGAAACATAGAGGTTATGATACTAGGGAGAATCAGGTTTGGGTCATGCACAGCAATGTCCAATGCTGTCATGCCCCAAACCAAACACAAGTACTAAAAACATTGGGGTGGAGATTTAGGATTCACAAGTTATAGTAAGTAGTGTACAAAACTTTAATTCAGAACAGGAAAGGGAAGATTAAAGCATGTTTAACAATGGTACTAGGTTAAGTACAAACATGGGACAAACAAGGATGAAAGAGACAGTAAGGAAACATGTGGTTGTTGGTGCAGAAGCTTAACTAGAACATACCAGTAAAATGCAAATGCAGAGAAAAATAAGCAGGTTTCCCACAACTTAACCTTGGCTAGGTAAGGCAGCAATACAAGTAGCAACAGAGAAAAAAGAGAGATTTTAGTGGAGTGTGTGTCTGAACTCAAGTATTTTATGCCTTGTGTTCGTGTCTTTGAAAGAAGAGAAGTTCAGGTTATTTATAGCATTTTGAAAATGAGTGAAAGAGAAGTAATAATCCACAAACATGGAAACAATCACTATTTAGAATCAATTACACAAGGGATTGCCTTTAATTAAGGGATCACTTGCTTAACGGGTAATGACAGGTTCAAAATAAGGAAAGAAATCAATTTATAGGCAGACTGGTTATTGCCATAAAAGAAGTAGTAAAACAATTCAGTAAGTGATTAAGTCTAAGTATAGGAATATACTTGTTTTGGAAAGGATTCAGAAAGGCAAAACAGGGAAATAAATCAATTAACCATAACAGGCGAGTGTAATCAGATTTTCACAAAAGAAAAGTTTGAAATCAGTCACACAATTGAAGGTCATTCAAAGAAGGAAACTCATCATATAAATAGATTGCACAAACACTGGACATGCGAGGCCAAACAATTGGCAAAAGTAAACAGCATACAATAATAACACAAAGTTAGTAGACAGCAAACATTCAAAACATAATAGTCACGTAGGTCAAGTGAAAAACCCTTCTGAAAAGCATAGTCGAGTTTCAAAGATAGTAAGAACCCAGAACCAAAGGAATAACATAAAGAAAAGAGATGTTGAAACAAAGGAATTTCAAATCAAGTCGACCAATTTCACACAAATGAATTGCACAGGCAGTTTCTGAAACTCGAATAGACCCCAAAGAAATTAGGGTTTTCGAAACCAATCGAGTTTAAAGATGATGAACAAATAGATTACACAAATACTTAGCATATTGCTTCAGAGACTCGAATGAAACAAAAATAAATTAGGGTTTTCAACACCAATCGAGTTTAGAGATGATAAACAAGTAAATCAAACAACAAATAGTCTTAGAAACTCGAATGAACCCAAAAAATTAGGATTTTTATCATGCAAACTTAGATAGAAGGACAATACGAGCAAACATAAAACATGTCAAAAATCAGAGAAAAGTTTTGAAATAACTTAACAAGAAAACCCTAATCGGAAAAGGTAAAGAGTTTTGAAAGCAAAGTTTTAAAAGAAACTTCGAGAAAAATGCTTAGAAGTTCAAAGCAAACATAGATTTGAAGCAGATCTAAAAGAAATCGAAAAAACCTTAGAGATTAGGGTTTCATATGAACCCCAAGTGACGAGAAAGGCCTTGAAAGCCATTGATCTAAGCAGGAGAGTCAAAGGTCTGACTCGAATGGCCATGGCTGGCCGGAGAAAGATTAGAGACGACTGGAGAACAGTCATCAATCAAAGTCTGGACCAATCCCCTTCATGATCTGTTCATGAGACCACAAAAATAAATATGTAGAAGCGATGAGAGGTTGATACAGGCCTCCGATGACATTGGAAGGCCATGGATTAGGGTGGCAGCGGCTAGGTTATAAGGGTGTTATAGAGAGGATTTGGGAGAGGAGGGGTTTCAGAGGCAGCGTGTTGTGAGGAATGAGTTAGGGTGAACGGGTCGTTTGGGTTAAAAAGGAAAGGGTGATTATTGGCCGTTGATCTTGAAGGATCAACGACCTATATTAAAACGGGTAATTGGGGTGGTTTAATGGGAGAGGGTTTGGGTCGGTTCAGATTGCAATTGGGTCGAGGTAATTGGGATTCAAATCATGCTATAATTTAAAATAAAATGGGGCTAACATTTAAATAGCCAATTTTTTGATTTGTAAAAAATAGTAAAATATTTTCTGTAAGTAAATTAAATGTGATAAAATGATTTATAGTACATAATTATCAAATTAAAAATATTTGGACTTAATATTTATAGATATAAACGCAATTAAATCTAAAAGAGGCTAATATTGCCATTATATGCAATTTAGCTTTAAAAATAATAAATCAATTTATCAAAATATGCAAAAAGTATCTTAGCTATATTTTAGTATAAATATGAGAATCCAATAAATGAATCACAAATATGATAACTTTGGGAATTATTATTCGTTTTTATGAATAAAATAGGGGAATAAATTGGTTTAAAACTCTTTAAAAATTAAGGAAAAATGTTGTCCGTTGTATATATATGCTATTTTTGAAGTATTTTGCATATTAAAAATATATAGGGAAAAATTGGGTATCAACATCATATTCTAATGTAGGCTTTCCTAGCAAGTGGAATGCCAGGCACCATCAATGTCCCAAAGGTGGGAATTCCGGATCGTGACAAGTTGGTATCAGAGCACTAAGTTGCCTAGGTCTCAGAGTTACGAGTAAGCTTACTAAAGTTTGGAGGATCAGTATGGAGACGACTTTAATTATCTTCTAGAGGCTATGGAGTTTAGGATTAATTTCACTTCTATTCTTCTTTGTAGTGTAATTTTATTCTATCATTAATAATTGAACTGTTCTATTTCTGTTCTCATAGATGCCGAGAACACCTACTACATCTACAGTGGACAGCAGTCGAAGCCCCCAGTGGTAGATCCTATGGGGGGCGGAGGTCGATACCGAGACCGAGGCAGGGCAAAGCTCAGCCTAGAGCTCGAGCAGCACCACCACTAATGAAGCCTCTGGTAGATTTTGATGAGGAGGTTCTAGCTCAAGCTGTACCTATTAGAGCAGCTCAAGTTCTGGAGGGATTCATCGCCACTCCAGTGCTTCAGGATGCTCTAGATGTTTTGGTTGGCCTTATGGAGAGTGAGGCCCAGGACGGTACATTTTCGGTGGTACCAGCCGTCTGTCAAGCTGGGGAGGAGCATAGACTCTCACCACTCACACTCCGAAGCAGATGGCTCCCCAATATCAGATTGCAGCAGCCCCACCAGTTGGGGTATTTTAGCCGATTGTTGCGGCACAGGCCGGTGATAGGCCCGCCATGACTTCTGAGGCCTTATTGAGATTGGACAAGTTTACTAAGCTCTTTCTAGTTCACTTTAGTGGTTAACCTTCTAAGGATCCACTGGATTATCTTGACATTGTTGCCATGAGGTGCTGCGGAACATGGGTATAGCTGAGACTAATGGGATTGATTTTGGTCATGTATAGGCTCTTAAGATACTCATCTCATACTTTGTATTTATCTTTTTACTAAGTAAATGAGAAAATTGGCTTTGACCTCCCAAATTTGTGTTCCTTTGACTGTCGTTGTTTATGTGTGTATGTGTGTGTCAAGATCAAGCATGACTTCGTGCTTATTTCTTGTTAGGACTGAAACCTTGGATTTCATAGAGGTTGCATGCACACTGCCTACTTGAGTTAGGCCCATGACAAGTGGTATCAAAGCAAGGCAACGAGCATGGTAAATGATAGAGATGATATTGTTCAAGGAAATGTTGTTGGGAGAGATAAGTTGCCCACAAGAAAGCAGACGAAGAGATGGACGATCAAGGTAATACATACTGCCATTGGCATAGCAAGTGCTGATCTGACTTATCAGCATCCACCATACGAGGTTGGCCATTGTGAGGAAGGTGATGGTTTTGTTTGTTTTGGGTTGTTTAGCTGAATGAGTCGATCTCGCCGAGGCTAGTTTAGCTTCTTTAAATCAACGTACAAAAGTGTTTGAAGGAAACTTCAACTCATTTGATTCTATTGCTCTAGAAGAGCTTGGAGATGTCAAGAAGGCGACAATAACCTAACTAATAGCACACGGAAGGGATGACTAGTCTTGAGCTCAAGTTGATCGAGGCTTTGTCTGCGTTGCACGTGGAGGTTGAGTCTAGAAATCAACAACTCAAGGAAGAAAAACTCGTCGGTGACACTGGTCTAATGACGGTGCGTGATATCAAGATTGAGGCCCCAAAACTCAAAGAATTATGTTGAGAACTTCATTAGGAAAAGGGAAGAATACTTTAAGCACGTCAATATCATTGATAAGGCTGACAAGTTCGGGGTAGCAATCATGTACTTAGCTCACACTGCCATGCTATGATGGCGGAGTAAAAATGGAGCGTTAAATCCCACTTTTTTAAAATGTTAAGCTACATTGAGAGTTAGTCAGCGTAAGCTCAGAGAGCTATGCTATTCCTATGTTCATAAGTAATTATGACTAAGTTTAGTAAGTGTTAGAAGGGTTAGAGGTTAAATGAATCGAAGCGAGTAAATTTTCGTGAAATTTTGTAACTTATGGAGCAACTTACAGACTGTACATTGGAGATAACTATTTTATAACCCGTACTTTTGGGGTAATACTAAAAGTGCTTAACATGATAAAAAGGTCGTGTTACATGTCACGCGCCAACCTCGGGAGGCGCGACTGGCACTCAATCGAGTGAACCC